>NC_080071.1:69556668-69856668 GCF_949987535.1 Balaenoptera acutorostrata | reverse complement strand
GACACACAAATGTATATTTGACATCATTACTAAGCTCTTTTTCTAGTGTCTTCAGTGTTTACTGCATATATCTTGTCTTAAATTTGGTGTATACCATGTAACATACTCAAAGATGTTTCATTCACAATTCATTTTTTTAACTTTACACACTTATTACAAGATTCATAATAGAGTTTTTTCAGTCTATTGAAGATTAGAATTGGTGCATTAAATGGTAGAGTTGGTGCATTAAATTGTTCAGGTAGCTATGCAAACCATGAGAAGTAATAACTAAAACTCTGACTTCTGGAAGACAGGAAAGATACATACACACACAACCTAAAAAACACAGATGTGTGTATACTCATGAGCTTATATATAAACATTCAAAATCTACCCCCCAAAGATGGCAGATTGAGAACATTTATTAACAGTCTATTTTACCTCAGAACACTAATGAATACACAATGACCCAGTTGATATTGATAAAAGTTTATAATTCAGTACATATTCTGTTTGTAGTGTATGTTTATAAATGTTTCAATCTAAGTTGTTTAATATTTGTATTTTAAAAGGTAGCATTTTTGAGGGCTTAAAGCGTAAGTTTTAATTCTGTAGAAAATTTACTGACTAAGATCAGATTACTTTGCAATACAAACATATTTTTTAAATAAAATTGTTACTTTTATCATCTTTCGATTTTGATTTACTTCTGTAGGTAGAAAATAGAGTAAATTATAAATTTGAAAGAAAATCTTGTTTGAGTGAAATTAAATGTATTTACATGCTTTATATGCCCACAGAAAATGTGATTATTTTAAGTTTATCTCCTTGCTATATGATTCTGTGGAACCCATGCTTTCTTACTCTCTGTGGTTAGTACATACATTTTATGAATGTAAATGTATGATGTCACTTATATGTGGAATCTAAAGAAGCTGAACTCATAGAAACAAAGAGAAGAATGGTGGTTACCAGGGACTTGGGGATGAGGAAATGAGGAGATTTTTGTCAAAAAGTACTAACTTCCAGTTATAAGATGAATAAGTTTGGGGGTCTAATGTGTCACACAGTGATTATAGTTAACAGTACTGTATTATATACTTGAAAGTTGCTGGGAGAGTAAATCTTAAATGTTCTCACCACACACACACACACACAACAATGGTAATCAGGTGACATGATGGTGATGTTCGCTAATGCTATGGTGGTAATCATTTTGCAATATATAAGTGTATCAAAACCGCATGCGTACACCTTAAACTTACATAATGTTATATGTCAATTATAATTCAGTAAAGCTGGAAAAAATAAAAGTGAAGATATTTATCAGTGTTTGGGTTATGGGTCTTAATAACATTCAAAATATTTTAATTCAGGGAATTGGAGTAGATTGTTGTGGAAGAGAGTTGAGGGAAATATTGTCATGGTGCATGTCATATAAAGTTTACATAACTTCCCATGTTTCTTCTTGTCTTGGCAGTGTGCGCAGGAACAGAGAATAAGTTGAGCTCTCTCTCTGACCTGGAACAGCAGTACCGAGCCTTGCGCAAATACTATGAGAACTGTGAGGTAGTCATGGGCAACCTGGAGATAACCAGCATCGAGCACAACCGGGACCTCTCTTTTCTGCGGGTAAAGCTGTCTCTTTGTCTTCTTTCTTTGTAAATGCACAGTGGTGTCACAATGCATAAAGACAGACCAGCTTCTTGTACCTGATGGTTATGTTCGTCTGCCCTGCCTGGCAGTGTTCATGACGGTAGACATGTAGAAGAGAAGAGATGCCAAGGCACACCCAGGAAAAGAAAAAGAGTACCAATGGCATCATGATTGACACCCTAGTTTAGAACAGTTACTGTTGCCCTAAGATTGATAGAAGATTCTGTCAGGGTGTGGGACATGACTTCTAGCAAGTGTGTCTTTTTCTGAATGGCAGGCAGGAGGAAAACTTTAGGCTGTGGGCTAGGAGCATCAGAGGGCCAATCAGTTAAGAATTGGTAACTTTAGCTAGTAATCTCCTTCTCTGCCCCGTTCTGTCACTTTGGAAATTTTAAACTATTTCATATTACCATAATGAGAGTAATACTGTTAACTTTAGAAGGAAAATGACATCTGTTTTTGAAAACCAACAAATTATTTAGAGTCGTAGGAAATCACAAGTACTTATATAAGTTGATATATGCATGCACACAAATGTACACGTGCATATATGAAGTTACCCAGAGACGAGTCCTTTTACAGACTTGTTATTGGGGCTCTCATTTATCCTTATTCTGTTAAACCTGTTATTAGTACTTAATGCCTACAGTTTCTTAAGTTTTGCTTCATCCGGAACAGGTATAGGAAAATCCGAACTTCAAAGAGACTTTGACGAAGTGAGATGAGGATGCAGTGTTTTGTATAACTAATAATTTATTCTTCATAAAAGAATTAATAAGATTATTTTAAATAATAGCATCCCTAGAATATATGCACTCTTATTTTCAATCTTATTTACACACTTCTCAGGAGCACTGTCTTATATAAATAAAGACATAAATAATGTTTTGAATACTGATACAGTAAACTATTTAGTAGATAGTAAATTAGAGAACTATGATAATTTTAATCATTCCATACTTAGATAAGAAGTAAAAAACAGTCATTTTGAAATACTTTGAATGTAATAAAAATGTCTAGAAGTGATAACAACCTCAGAAAATGTACCACCTCAAAACTTAAATAACACTATGAGACATGATATCTGCTTTTAAAATGACTGTCATACTAGTATTGATATAGGGAATTTCCGTATCAAGGTGTTTCCATATAGTATTGTTTGGTTGATAGAACTCTAATTCTACAAGTTATGTAGCTTGTATTAACTGTGGTGTTTAATTATGACATCTTTGTTTATCAAGAGTAGATAGTAAAAATTTATCTGAAGCCTTGAGTGAGAAGACCTAAAAAGAACTTAGCACTTTTTTTTTTTTCTATTTTGGACTACCGTTTCAAGAAATGAACACATACAAGCTATCCTAGAACAACCTCTTCATAGCAGTGCATCTGAGTATTAGTTATTAAAATTTGCTTGCAAGATTCTAACCTGTCTTGATTATTTTCAGATAGAATTTATTCTTCAAAATCAAAATAAAAACTTGATGGTATATGAGCTGATTTGTAGATTTAGTTAGAAATGCCAAGAAACTCAATGATGTTGTAGAAAAGGAAAAGGAAAAGCTGAATTCTAAAACAGGGGAAATAGGTTAAATGGTCTGTTAGAACAGAATAATATGAGAAAATTTAAAAAGGCAATCTAAGATGTTAGTTTTTCTTCTTATTCTTTCCTTGCTTTGTTTGCTCTAGATTTCACTGGCTTAACAAAAAATAGCATGAGTACTATGACAGTCTTTAAAATAAATAACATAAAATTGTCTTGATTATTACATATTTTATTATTTTATCATTCTTAATCTCTTATAAGGTAACAGAATGATCAAAAATTGACTTTAGTCAATTTTAATCTTAGAAATATGAAAGTAGCATATAAATTTTTGGGCATCATGGTCTATACTGTTGGATATTCTACATTTTTAGGAACTATTCTGAAGTAAAAAAAAATAAGTTAATAGAATGAACAGATTTGGGAAAGAATAAAATAAGGAAGACCAAGATTTATACTTGGAGCAAAAAATAAGTT
The DNA here is from genome assembly GCF_949987535.1 of Balaenoptera acutorostrata. Classification (NCBI taxonomy): domain Eukaryota; kingdom Metazoa; phylum Chordata; class Mammalia; order Artiodactyla; family Balaenopteridae; genus Balaenoptera; species Balaenoptera acutorostrata. The sequence goes on along the minus strand of NC_080071.1, from coordinate 69,853,010 downwards.
ATTTCTTTAAAAAAGTAATTATTGGCTCCTAAGGAGCATCTCTAAAAATTCATATAAACTTTGTACTAACTCATGCACATATCTCAATTTTAATGTTTGTTTAATGATAACTATAATAGATTTTCTTTTTGTTTTTGACTTACTAATAACATCTTATACTTTCTTCCTTTGGAAAATAATCATTTCTAATAGTGACATATATTCATTTACTCAGCAAATGGTCTTAGCCCAAGGATACAATAGCAAGTAATCTATTGTTCTTGGTTTCAACAATCCTGCGGTCTTGTAGAGGGTTACAGATGTGTAATAAATAATTACTGTATGTATGAGTGTGTGTGCATATATACATATATATTCACATACAAAATTTTTTAGTTGCCAAGACTGAAATAGGAAGCCAGAATCAGAATGAAGGCATGGTGTTGTGTTAGTGGTAAGTGTGGGTGCTGGGCAAAGAAAGGAATGGGTAATTCTGAAGGATTCAGGAAAGATTTCATCAGAAACATGCTTAGATTGAGTCATGAGAAAATGAATAGAGGCTCACAAAGTGGGTGGGTGGAAGGGCATTCCAATGGGAGTAATATAAGTTAAGGCTTAGAAAGAAGGCCCTAAGTCAGAGTTAATAAATGTGTACCTAGTGTTATTGCTTTAGATACTGGACACATGCGTTCAAATGAATAAAACAGGGTTCTTCCTCTCATGGAACTTATAGTATAGTGTGGATGAAGATAAATTGGGGGATGGAATAAAATATTAAATTTGAGAGATACAGACCCTTATACTATAGATAAATATCTAGGAAACATCAGCACCCAAATGATAAATTAGCATTTGGGGATAAGATGAAATAGTCAAGGGAGATTGACAAGTGTTAGTCCAAGAAGTGGTCCTAGGACAGAACTCTCTGGATTCCCATTCTCTGTTTTTTGGTGAGTCCCTGAAATTTAGGACTATTAGCTGAAATCTTCATTCTACTGCACTGGATGAGCCATTATTTGTAACTATACCTTAGAATATGCTAAAAGCTCTCCATTTAATATAAAATTTAATTCCTTCTGATAACTACATTATGGTTCATTTGTGTTTTTAGTAGCTTCCTTCCAAAGTACATAATCTGTTCGATATTGACACATTGCAATAAATAGAGCCCGTATAAAGGAAATCTAGTTATGTTACATTATGCTATCATTTATGATAAATTTTGAATTGTATGAGTGAATAGTAAACTTTCATTAACTTATCCTATGGATTACATAGCCCTCACATATATTTATAGAACTGTAATTCATTGAGCCACTTTTTACAGAGATGTGCAATTTCCCTTCCTCTAAGAATGACCCATAACTATAAGGTGTTTAGAAAGACATCATAGATAGGGATTTTAAATTTCACTTTGGAATTTATTTCTGTCTTTAAGAAATGAAGAAAGTATTTTTGTTTTAAAATTTTTTCCATCCTTATTTTCGTCTCTATTAGCAAGATCATAGTGTTTTTTTGTTGTTCGTTTTGTAAGAAACCACTCTAGTTTCTGTGATTCACGAGAGCAGGTTAACCATATACTCTGTTTACCTCTTTTACTATCTGAATAGTCAGTGTCTAGAACGGTGCCTAAAATATAGTAGGTTTTCATTAAGTCTTTGTTTAATGGACAAATGTGTTATTCTTAATATTTAATAATACTTAATTATAAATCGCTATTTTATATGTGGTATGTTCTCTAGATAAATATGTGGGACCCTCCTCATGTTATTTCAGTGCGACAGCTCCACAGGTCAGATGTGTGGGCATAAGACACAGGCTGGGTCAATCAGAATCCATTCCCATGAGGATTTGGAATTTTGACTAAGACCATTCAGTTTCTATATTAGTTAGCTTCTTGAGCACTTGGGTACCAGAACACAGCTGTTTTTTCCTCATTGTTTGAGTGTCAGAGAGAGCTGTGAAAACAGAAGAATGGAGCCAACACACTGGAACTGACATAGAGACCAGAGCAAGAGATCGTTCACCCCAAATTAATAATGAGGGAGCCATTCATTTCCAGGTTCCAGTCTGCTTCTGAAGATTGGTTGCATTCCAGCCATTGGGTCAATAGCATACTCTTGGAACTTGATAGTAGCCTTGAAGTGATTTCCCTCTTTTTCCTTAAACTAGATAGGTTTGTTTTCTTTCACTGATACTAAAATATCTTATCTAGTATATCTCCCAAGATCTCAAGAACACAGCAGAAGTGGGCCTTTGAAATTGGATTGAAGATGTGCTTATATATAATCAAAAAAAAAACAACAACCCTGTAATGTTTTGTAGATACTTTCTTAATCTTTGTTAGATATATGTTATTAAAATACTTTGAAATGCATTCTTTCAAGATGGTTTTATTATATCAAATTTGATGCTTATCTCTGTATACACCTTTTAACCCAGCTTTGCTGTAACCTCAGGTTTTTATATTTCTTTTTGGGAAAAAAAAATCTAGTTGATAGTACTTAAATTTAGACCCCTGAGACACTGTATAGTTGGCTAGAAAAAGGCCCTAAAACTTACTTACTATGTACTTTATCACCGTCACAAGGTTAAGACTTATAATAGAAAACAGCAAGGCATAAAAATCACAGATTTTGCGTTATTGTCTTACACTTTGTGAACTCTCTAAAACAAGATGAAATATAGCAAGTAATGGGAATGAACCATTAGACCTTTTACCCTCATTAAAATTCTTGAGGGTTTCTCTCCTTTGTCATCCCATTGGTCTTCCTTGCTACTGCTGGCATTCAGTAACTCAGAGCTTCTAACAAGGTGCCTGACCTGCTAGCTTTTGTACTTTAAATTTATTTTCTCTGTTTTATATATTCACTTTAAGCAAATAATTTTTAAGTGCCAAATAAGTGTAAGGCAGTGTGATGTATAATGTAGATTATATATAAGGAATGTTAATACCTATCTTCAACCATTGTTATAATAGGTAATCACTTTTAATTTGTGGCTTGAATTTAGTTGTTTGCAAATTGTTTTGGAAAAAGTGTATGTTAAGAAGAGATGAAGAGATACATTTATTTAGCAGTTGATCCATTGACCTGGAATACTACAATGCCAGTAATTCATTGGACTTCTGCGTGCTCCAGTATAGAAACCTTAAATCTTAATGATTAAACATGTCTTTTATTACTGAAAAATAAATAAAATAAATTGATACATTAAGATATCTTTTCAAAGATCAGCATTCATATTCTGTTATTGGTAGCAAAAGGCAATGACTTTGAAAGAGTCAGAAAGTATAGTTTTTTAAAGCAAAAAGCTTTTAAAAGTATCTACTCTCAGGTAATGAATAAAACATGTTGCAATGGGAATGCAACAAATTTTGAAAAAAAAAAAAGTCTTTTTTTTTTTTTTTTTTTAATTTATGGCTGTGTTGGGTCTTCGTTTCTGTGCGAGGGCTTTCTCTAGTTGTGGCGAGCGGGGGCCACTCTTCATCGCGGTGCGTGGGCCTCTCACTACCGCGGCCTCTCCCGTTGCGGAGCACAGGCTCCAGACGCGCAGGCTCAGCAATTGTGGCTCACGGGCCCAGTTGCTCCGCGGCATGTGGGATCTTCCTAGACCAGGGCTCGAACCCGTGTCCCCTGCATTGGCAGGCAGATTCTCAACCACTGCGCCACCGGGGAAGCCCAAAAATTCTTCTTTTATTGTATATTTGACAGAGCTATAGGGAGTTTTTTGAGTATATAAGAAACAGTGTCATCTAACACTGCCTATTTTTGAAAAATAAAGCTTGTGTTATTTCTTTATAGAAATCATATAAATAGTTCATTTTTTCTTTACTAAAGAAAAGTCCTATTCTTAAATTCAAATATTATCATTGTCTTTTAGTTAATAATATTTTATAATGCTATGGACCTATCATCCTCTTTTATTTTATATATATATATATTTTTTTTTTTTTTTCATGTATGAGAATGTTGCTTTTTCAACCACTCTCCATAGGACATGAAATTTGCATCATTTTCCCCGTGCTGGTAATGGACCTATTATGCATTACTTCATTTTCATACTTACGCATAGTTACTCTTCTAAGGACAAATATTTGCAGAAAGGCAGATAAATCTGCAAATAAGAGACTGCAAGATGCAGACTGGCTCACTGGAACCTAAGACCTTGGCTTCATCAACATGGTTTTGTTACAGTAAATCAAGGATGATGGTTGGCAATAATGAGTTTCAGGTTGCAACAAGCAACCCTGCTTTTGCCTATTTCATAGCTGTTTCCAGTAAGAATGAACAACTAGTCATGCTCAATATGAAATTCTGAAATATTTACATTTCAGCCCACTTCTCGCTTCAGCGCCTACCTTTTATTCTCCTCTGGCAGTTCAAAGCAGATGACTAAAATTAAATCCAACAGTGTATGGTGGAGGTTTGTATTTGTTTTGTGTTGTTTCAATATCCTACTTACTCACATTGAACTCTGCCTGCGCTAAACTTTCTGCTGTGTAGTATGATTTAGCAAAACCCTACACTGAAAAATTCATTCTTAAAATAGATAATTTACAAAATACTTTATTTCTTTGGGTTAGAAAATGATTTATTGAATAGTTTACTTAGATAGTAGCTATCGGGAATTCCCTGGTGGTCCAGTGGTTAGGACTCCGTGCTTTCACTGCTGAGGGCACAGATTCTATCAAGGAACTTAAATCTGGCAAGCCGCTCGGCGTGGCTATAAAAAAAAGAAAAAATAGTAGCTATCACTGCCTATCCATGTTTGTTTTTAGATCATTACATACCAGATAGAATGACTTGTGTGAGATTGTGTTGGAAAGATTGATTGGAATCACGATGAGAAAAGTAGTGATATTCTAGAATCATTAAAAATTGGAGAGGAAAACACCATTTAAATTAAATATCTATGGCGTAGTAAAGGTGGGTCCACATGTATTATATTCACATTTACCTAAAATATGAGGGCAACATTTTCTAAATCAGCATATCTATTTCAATTGTACACATATTTTAATTGGATTATATAGAAAGGGAGAACAAGCCTGAATTTAAATTTTCCTGAATAGCTTTGTAAGATAAATAAGTGATATATTTGTAACTCTATTAAATGGTGGACAAATAAGTAAGATTCCTATATCAAGTATTTGTATCCTATAACTATTTTCTCATTTAACAAAATATTGTTTTGTTTTGTTTTTCTGTGTCCCTACTTGGGATAGAGGACAAGAAAAAACTATGAAGCACAACATTCAGAATACTTAGAACTAACTATCATGAGGTTCAAAGAAATTGCACCTTCAAGAAATACATGTCAGCTAAACAAGCAGTGAAATAAGATACGGTGTTATAACTTTTAAATTTCTCTTTCTGTTTGAATTTTGTGTAAAACTACATTTGTGGTAAAATATAACATATTTGCTGTCTTTAGTTGATGAAATCTTAGCTGGGTGAGATAGAGAATACTAAAAATGAAGTTGAGAGAATAGTATTTTAACATGTTTGTTGGGCCAAAGCAGACATTCTGGGTTAAATGAAATTTTCAAATCTTTGATAGTTTCTGAAAGCTATTTCTAGGACTGTTAAACATACTACATATGCAATTTTATACGTATATATTTACAGCTGGCTGTTAAATTGAAACTTGATTTTGTACTAAATCTAATCATAGAACTTGTATTTCAATTGAAAAAGCTGTGCAATTTACAATTGGCCTGGAAAAATATATCTTTTTTCTCAGAGGTTAAATACTATTTAATCTGAAAATATACACTGATTCAAAATCCTGATGCTTTTCAGCAGTTCTACATGAAAAATCAAAAGATGAAATGTGTCTATATTCTCGCTTTGGCAGTTATATAAGCATATTTTTGAAACGTTTTTTCTTAATCATTTAAGTGAAATATTAAATAGTATATATATTTGACAGTTTTCTCTATATCTTAAAAATATTAAAAACAAAATAAATTCCATAGTATCTATTAAAAAATGTACATTTAGTAGAAACTGAATATTTGAAGGAGTACAGGAAAAATAGAAATAAGAAATAGAACAGTATAATTTATGTCTATTACATATACAAATATATGCATATATATTATAAATATAAATTAGTGACAATTCATACATATACATATATAAATATTAATGAGCCATTATTTTCTAGAATTGAGTCAAATTAGTGTAAAATACTAACCCTATATAATGTTTCTAAGAGAATATTATTAAAAATGAAACTGCTTAATAAAAGATTTTTTTTTAGAAGTCCCTACATTGTAATGCATTTTCCAGGAAAAAAAAATACCCTTGCAAATATACTTAAATTAGAAATGAATTTATTAAGATGCTGAGCAGATGCAGAGGTTTTTTTAATACTTTTGGGGGTTGTGGTATTTAAATTTGGCTTAAATGGTGAGTATAATTAATTTACAGGCTTGTCTCAACCTTAATTAGAGAAAAATGCAAATAACAAACCCATCTCACTCTATGATTCTTAGATACTCTTTGCTCAGGGGAATTGAGTGTATAAAGGTTATTTCTTCACCTTTTTTATTTATAAGTAGCAAAGACCTTGGTTCAAAGGGAGAGAACAAATGATATTTATGTGAGTTTTTAAAACTAACTAGGAGCGTTTTGGCAGTGGGCTACCTTTTAATTCTAATTTCCAAACACTGGAATATAATCAAATAAAACCTTTTTTAAAAAAAAATCATAATTATGTACATTTTCATTAGCTTTATTTTTCTCTGATTCTGATAATGGAACACTTTGTTTTCTTTCAAAAAAGGACAGCCTTAAACTTGAACAATTTTGCACAAGACCAAATCAATTTTAAAGGTCCCTCTTCAGTCACATAGAGCATAATTTAAAGTTCAAAAGTGTGAAAATAAAATGTGAAAGCTCTTCCATTTAGAAACACTGTAATTATTTCTTCTGATCCTTAATTTGAACCCATATAACTATAAAATGCTATATTAAAATATATATTGAAAGTGATAAAAAATTGAAGTATTTGTTTTAGTAAATATAAGGCTCTTCAAAATCACTACTATTAAATATCTACATGGAAATCAAAATATGTAATTGAGCGTTGAAGTGAATCCTCTTAAACAATTTGGTGCCACATTTGTTTCCAAAAATAAAAGTGCCAACTGGGGTGCCTAGCACCTGTAGCCCCTTAGTAAGAGGTAGCTTTGTCTAACCCTATTGGGTTTCTTCCTTCCTTTGACTCCCTAGGCAGCAACTATTGGGCTGTGCTCTGAAGATTTGACAATACATTTTTACAAAGCTTTTTTAGAGGTTCAGCTTTTGGGTGGTAGTGATTTTGTATTTTCAGAAAGGTGAAATTACAAGTCAAACACTTCGTTGTTTTTAAGAGGAAATCAATAGCTAAAAATGTACAAAGGCTGTACATGATGAGTGAGAGTTGTTTCAACAATCTAAAAGATGGTGGGTATCACATGGAAGCACTGGGAAGCATTCATAAAAGAAATTAATGAGGCGTCAACGAAGCGCTGGGGAGAGTTCATGGAAGAAAAACAGTGGAAGGTACAAGCAAACATGGACTGTATGCTGGATGATTTTACTTCCTTTCTTAAAACTTTCTATCCTCTGAGGACAATGGTCAAAATTCTTATGTTCCTATATTTTCTGGTCTCTGCCAATAAATCTTGTCTTCTGCTATCACTGATGACATTAAAACTCATGCCCATCTTTCAATCATTGCCAACTTCCTTTTTGTATTCAGATCTAACTCTATTGTCCTTTCTTTCATGCTCAGACTTTCTCCCCACCAGCACACATAGAAACATGCCCTTATTCCTATCCAGGCTAAGCTCTGTTCAGTTTTTAGATCTCTTTTTAAAAATTATTTCTTCAAGGAAGCTTTACTAACTCCCATGTCTTACTGAATTTCTCCCATTATTACATTCATAGCACCCTGTGCTTTTTGTAGCACTTTCATTATGGCAATTATTTAAGTATTTGTTTAATTTCCATCTATTCTCCTATATAATAAATACATTGAGGGCAAGGGCCATGTCTAGTTCACTGCAGAATTCTAAACATTACCCTGTGTCTGTCATAGAGCAGCTACTTATTAAATATTTGTGGAACCTAAGTAAATTGAATAACAGTAAGAGTGAATTCTTTTATTCTTGATAACTTCTTTAGTCAGGAAAATAAATCATTGAGTAGAATTTTTTTTTTTTCTGTTTTACATTTTTTACTTTTCTAATTGAAGTCCCTCTCCCTAGTGTCTTATAGAATCTCTGGTGTCTTTCATGTTATGTTCCAGGAAATGATTTGTCTAATAATAAATAATGTGCTACATAAAGTACAAACATGAGAAACTTAACTTACATATGTACACTCATATATAAAAACCTAATGGATGGGTAAGTAGTCCAATTCGCTGCCTCTGCTGTGCGAAGAGCAAAGCCATAACCTTCACAGCTTTAAGTGTCTTCTTTTCTGGCCTGCCTTGAGTACCTGAGACCCCCTTCATTAACATGATCCCCTATATGCAGTTACTCTTTATAAACTAAAGTCTCTATGCTTTTGTATGCAATTTTCTTCCTCTCTGGAATGCCTTTCCACCCTTTTCCTTTGGGAAAATCACACATCTTCTAAGAACTTGTTCTAAATATAAGTTATCTGTACTCCCTCAACCTTAACATGTTCCCCAAATTCAATCTGAATCCCCATCCCACCCCCACCACCAATTCAAGCAAAATTAGTGTTTTCCATTGTTTCCCCGTAGTACTTAGTGCATATCTGTGCTATAGCACATATCACTTTGTGTAGGAAGGTGTTGGACAGTGAGGTATACTTTGCATTTTCATCAATTTATATAGATACTGTGTAGTGTAAATGTTCAAACAACTTTTGTCATTCAGCAGATAAGCTGGGTTAAGTGGTTTTCTCCCAGTAAATTTTGTTATACTGAAACTTTGTTCTTCGTAATAAGAAACACGGTATTTATAGGCATCATTAGAGTTACCTTTTAGGTTGGCATAGACTAATACCTGATACATACCATTTCTTGAGATAAGTACGAGACATTGTGCTGGTTTTATGCCTAATTACATCTTCCCCTCCTTATTGCAACCCTATGTCTAGGTGTTATTATTCTCCTTTTATAGGTGATGAAATGTAGTGACTTTTTCAGGACTGCACAGCTAAGCCAGCATTTTGACCCAGTTCTTTCACCTCAGAGTTCAGACACTTGGACCTTGCTTTGCTACTGCCCACTATTTACCGAAGCTGTTACTTAGAGAGAACAGGTTTTTAGAAAACTTGAAACAAGGGAAATGTATTTTTATAGAAAAAAAAGTTTTGTTTTAAATTTCAGAACTAGATTGATTGTGGCAGAAGATGGGCCTTGGGAGAGCCACTGTGGTTGGGGACCCTGAACAGACCCAGGCTTACTCGGTGCAGGTAGCTGATAGAATGAGGAAAGCCCTACAAAAATCTTTTGACACAAATTTATCTACTTCACTATTTAGATTTTATAATAAAAAAATAAGTATTCACTCAGTCAGCACATCTTTATTGACTGCCAGTTCTTTTTAAGTTGTTGTACTGTGTTTTACAAAGAAGTATAGAACTATAAGTTAACAGTTCCTAGCCCAAACCTTATAAATGCTGAAAAAGTAGTACAGGTAGTAAATGTCACAGACATTCCCAGAATGGACTCTAGTCCCCATAAGATCAAGGACTACATTTTGTCCTTCTTTATGTTCCCGGCACCTAGCACCCTGCCTGGCACACACACAAAAATGCATAAGATAAATAATGGATGATTGAATATTATGTATTTAGATGTGTTTGGGGCAGGTGTCACAAAAAGATTCATAGAATTGGTTTCCTGTTCCACATATAAGGAGCTTGGAAGTCACCACTCTGTCCTAACAACAAATAAAAAAGCTGAAGAGACTGAAAAATCAACAACTCTTCAGGGGCACCCAGTCATAGGGGAGCCTCCATAATACTGTGGGATTTACCTCCAGAAGTTCAATGAATTTCCACAGTAAATGTGGGAGAAAAATCCCCTTAGGCTTCTGGCAGAGAGAGGGGAAAAGGAACTATTTTGAAATGCATGTCATTCTTCTTAAAAGGCCTGCCCTCAGGGGAAATTAGTTAACTAGAGCCTAACCTGCTAGGTATTATCAGAGCCTTACTGACCCGGGGAAGGGAAATACCCAACTCCACCTGCTGTAGCCATCCTGTCCCACCAAAAGGGGGAGATAAAAAACTGAGAAACACTTGTGGAATTCACAGTTCAGAGGCATAGGCTCACTAAAAGACTGAGATCTAATCATAGGACTATAGAACACTTGCTGTCTCCTCACCACATTACTAAAGGCCTACTTACACCACCTCCTTTTATATATCTAACACACCATGTCTGACTATCAAGAAAAAATTCCAAGGCATACCAAAAGGCAAAAAGCACATTTTGAAGATGCAGAACAAGCATCAGAACCAGACATGGCAAGTATTATCAGACCAGGAGTTTAAAAGAACTGTGATTAATGTGCTGTGTGCTCTAGTAGATAAAGTAGACAGAATGCAAGAACCGATGGTCACAGTAAGCAGAGAGATGGAAATATTAAGAAAGAACCAGGGACTTCCCTGGTGGTCCAGTGGATAAGACCCTGCGTTCCCAATGCAGGGGGCCTGGGTTTGATCCCTGGTCAGGGAACTAGATCCCACGTGCATGCTGCAACTAAGAGTTTGCATACCACAACTAAGAGTCCGCATGCCACAACTGAGTCCGCATGCTGCAACTAAAGATCCCATGGGTCGCAACTCAGACCTGGCACAGCCAAAATAAATAAATAAATAAATAAATAAAAATCAATATTAAAAAAAAATGAAAGAAGCAAAAAGAGATGCTAGAGGTCAACAAACAAACAAACAAACAAAAACAATGTGACTGAACTGAAGATTGCCTTTGATGGGCTTATTAGTAGACTGGACATGGCTGAGGAAACAATCTCTGAGTTAGAGGATACATCAGCAGAATCCTCAAAGACTGAAAAGTAAGGAGAACAAAGACTGAAAAAACAGAACAAACTATCCAAGGACTGTGAGACGGCTATATGATTCCAACTGCATGACATTTTGGAAAAGGCAAAACTGTGGAGATAATAAATAAATCAGTGGTTGCTGGTGCAACCAGGAGAGGTAGGGAAAGATAAATAGGCAGATCACAGGGGATTTTGAGGACAGTGAAAACACTCTGTATGATACTATAATGATGAGTATTGTACTTTTGTATACTTTTATATACTTTTGTAATTATGTCATTATATCTTTGTCCAAACACATGGAAGATGAAACACCAACAGTCAACCCTAAGGTAAATTATGGACTTTGGAAGATTATGTGGGATGATGTAGTTCATCCTTGGTTTAAAAAAAAGAAAAAAAAGCATTCTGTGAGTAATATTGATAGTGGAGGAAGTTATACATGTGTGGAGGCAAGGGATATATAAGAAATCTCTGTCTCCCTCATTTTTGTTGTAAAGCTAAACTTCAGACAGAAAATAGTACATAGAGTCTTTTAAAAAATTCATAGAGAAAATAAAACTTGTTAGTTGTGAAACAATAATAAGAGTTATAAAAGAATAGAGAAAATGGAGAAGGAATTCTAGATGTACTTTCACTTGGAAAATTTCCTCCATTTTTTTATTCGGTATACAAATGTGGAGGCTAAAAAAGACAAAAAGAAGAATTATTTTGTGCATAGGGGAAAGAGGTGAGATGCAACAGAAATGTGGAGGTGGTAGGAAGTTAAGGTAGGAAAGGGAGACCAGGACCAAATTGTGGTGAGCCTTTAAGACAAGACCAGTTATTAACGTGAAAGTATTATTTGGGGAACTCAATCTTGTGGCAGTATGGAGTTATTTCGATATCTGAAGTTTTGATTATTAGGTTGATGAGAGCCTGGAACCAGTTGGTTGCTGTGTCAGTTGAAAGCATGAGATACATTCAATAATCATTGTAAAGATAGATTTAATAGGACTTAATGACTAACTGAATATAGAGGTTGTGGGTGAGAAGTATACAAAAAGACTCTGAGATCTCAAATTTAGGTACTTAGGCAAATGTATTATCCTGGATGTAACAGGGACAAAGGAAGGAGAGCCAGTTGTTGCCAAAGATATCTGGTGGCAGCTTTCTTGAATTTCTATCAGTTTTTCAGGAAGACTTTCTCAATGGAAATGTGATTTGCATCCCAACTAAGGTACACTGTCAGGACTCAGTCAAATGTCGGCTAGGAGGATAGCCAGAGAATGGAAGTGTTAGCAAAGCATTTATCAAGAAAACTTTCACTTGCAAAGACTAGGTGACTGCTGCATTTATTTCAAACTCTGCAATTAGGTTCAGCAAATAAGAAGTTAAGGTCACCAAATGATTAGTTGTACTTAAGCCTTTGGGGACAATAACCTAGTTGTTAAGCGCTTGGCTTAACCTTGTGTTTGTTGAATGTAATTATAACACATTTAGAATCAAGATGGGAAGCTGCATTTTTATTTCAGGAACTAATTTGAAAGCATTCCTGGTGACAAAATTCACAGATAACTCTGCTCTGGAAAAGTCCCATTTTGATTATCCTTCTTATCAGTTTAAGGACAATCAGATGTCAATGGTGTGACTTAGTTGGGCATTTTGTCCTCAGTTCTTATTATGTTTCAGTGAGGCAGTTGCAACAGCATCTGCTTTATTATTCCCCACGAAGCAGGATGTAGGGAAGGTGTGAGCACTCATGGGGTCAGCCATCAAATGTCCTTCCTAAGGAAGCAGAGGGAACAAGTTAACTAACGTGTGATGCAAATAGAGAGGAATATGGTAAAAGGAAAGAAATTGTGTTCTTTACAAAGGGATAGACCATATTAAAAAGCTTAGAAGAAAAGAGGAGTAAGCAAGAAATAAAAGTCTGGGGTCAGGGTGGATTTTGGTGAGCTGAGAGGAAGACAGAAGTACAGGAATATACTAATAAGTAAAGCATGTGTTAAATGGACTCCACTGTGCTTTCCAAATTGCTTAGATTTTTAATCTTTGGAGTGGGAGAGCTTCACCTTAAAAAACATTGACTCCTCTATCCAAGATTTATAAGGCACCTTTTGCCTTGGTATCTTCGTGTTTATGCACAATGTGTCTTTTTAGTTGAGTGATTCTCACTGCCCCTGTGAAGTGGCAGGACACTTCGGTTTTACTGATGAGGGCACTGAGGCGCAGGAAAGTTAACTGACTTGCTCAGGTCATGCATCAGCAGCTGACAGACCTTAAACTCAGAGCATTCTGAACAGAATCACTTAAGAACTCATAACAAAGTTTACCTTTATAGCTAATTAAGCCCCATTATTGTCTTCTACATTTTCATTATAGAACTCATACTGTATCTGTGGCTAACTGAAAAGGAAACTTCGAAAACGAATTGTCACAATATGTTCTCCAACAAAAATAGATCTAGTCTTTATGATATTTAATTGTTTAACCATGTCATGTGTATTAGTGCCCTCCCTCAGTATACATGTGAAAGAAAAAAAAAAAAAAAGTACGTATCCTGCTAGCATAAATACTGCTAAAAGGATAGTCTAATTCATTGGTCAGTAAGCTGCTCAGCACAGATTCAACCACTTTTTTTTAACTGCATTTGGACTATTATGTTCAGATAAAGACCCTAAGTTTAAGGATATAATTGACTGGCTTAGACTGTGTCTATAATAGGCATTTGGGACAGTATGTTTCCAGAAAGTCATGCCTCAAAAGTAACAGTTGAAAGAAGTGGGTGTGTTGACCCTGGTGAGGAAAGGACGAAAGGAAAACATGGTAATTGTTTTCAGATATTTGAAGGGCTCTCATAGAAAAGGGAGTGGCTTAGTTTTGAGTTGTTCCAGAAGACAGAATTAGGCAGAAGTTAAAAGGAGACAGATTTTGGCTTAAAATAAAAATTTTGCTAACAATTAGAGCATTCTAACAATATAATGGGGTGCCTTGTTAGATGGGGAAAATAGACAGAATTCTTAATTGAACACCTTGTATTTTCCAGGCACTGGGCCATTGGTACCATAAAGCAGCAAAAAAGAGAAGATGAACTTAAAGAGCCTGGCACATTGTAGGCACCCAGTGACTGTTATTTAATTCTCTTACCTTCCCTGAGTGTTTCTTACTTTATATTCATGATAATACAATGACATTGCCATTACTATCAACATTTTGCAGAGAAGGACAGAGTCTATCAAAGTCAAACACAGCAAAAAGGAGGATCTAGCCAAGACATGAATCCAGATCTCTGTCTCCAAATCTCACATCCATTCAACTGTAAAACGCTGTCTCCATCATAAAATTCTGCCTTTTCCACGGAGGATACTCAGTCAAGATTGATCAGGAAAGGAGGGACAGGGTTTTGTGCATTGGGTAGGAAGTTGGTAGAAAACATGTAGGCTTTTTTTTTTTTGAATCTTCCATTTTCTTGGAGAGTGATGCTACTTCCCCAGAAGATACTCTGTGCTGTTCAATTATACTTTGACTTCTCAAAAGGCAGATAGTAACGTTTCTAACCTTCCAGTGATAGATTTAGCGCAAGGTGTTTGGGCATAGCTGATGCGATTCTAGAATCATAGCTTTATCTGAAATTGTCTTCTATTTTCCTTTATAATTTATTTATTTTTACTTAGGTTCCAACCAACAGGGATTTGAAGAGTGTTATAGTATGGTGTAGAAAATACTAGCATGGCCCCTGAACACACTACTTATCTTTCTTTAAAATTTCATTCCTTTGGTTTTAAATGCTTTTCACTACTCAGAGTCTTTACTAAAATGCTAAGATGCTTGGGTGGTTTGTCTTGGGAGGGTTAAAACTTATTAGCTACCATCTCAGCTATAGATTTCATCTTGACTAGAGTTAGTTCACATTTCATGGATCATTCTTGACTAGCAGTTTTCCTGGTTGAATGATGTCTCAAAAAGCATCTAGATCTACCCCCTGAGCTGCTTTTGGGTACCCTCCATGTAAGTCTCATGTCACTCTTGCTCTTGCTGTGCCTTTATTCTTTCCTGCTTAAAACTTATATATTCATGATTCATTTCTGCCACAGTGCTTATTTCAAACAGTTAATGGACAAACAGAAAACCTAGGTTCTACACTCTATAATGGTGTAATCCTGTGCAAATTATTTAACTCTCTGAGTTTCCTATTTATCTTTTGTAAAATGAAAATATTAGTTTAAGACAGTATTTTACAGCTTTAGCCAATATTAAAATGTCTTCATAATTTTTGTCCTACCCACCTGAAACTGTACTCTTACTTTCTTTTAATTTTTTATTGAATCATTTTTCTACATAAATAAATGTATTTTAAAATTAAGTTAAACATTACTACTAAAAATGAAACTCCAATATCTTCAACAAAAATGTAAAATAATAAAACATTAATGCAAAGAAAAACATGACTGACAAAGGCTCAGAGCCTGAGGATTTCTATTTCTCTCCTTTAGGAAAAGACAATAGCCAAGAGTTAGAGATTTGTTGAAGATACAGAGACACCACACTGGGACTTTCTCTTTGATGTAATCAGAAGGAAGAATTTTCACACAATGTGATTCAGTGCTATTTAATGGACTCTGTGTACCTGAAATTATCTTGTTTACCACCCTTTGGGAAACATTGGACTCAAATGCACATGGTTTCTAAGCTTAGAGAGAGCATGATCTGGCAAACTAATT
The DNA here is from genome assembly GCF_949987535.1 of Balaenoptera acutorostrata. Classification (NCBI taxonomy): domain Eukaryota; kingdom Metazoa; phylum Chordata; class Mammalia; order Artiodactyla; family Balaenopteridae; genus Balaenoptera; species Balaenoptera acutorostrata. The sequence goes on along the minus strand of NC_080071.1, from coordinate 69,837,290 downwards.
TATAACGAGGCTCCAACAAGGGAGTGAATTTTTTCATATTGGATTTTCCCCATGAACTTTAAGTTTACGGGATTCTACTGAAGGAGATGTTTTGGGGTCAGTGGCATTACCAGAAGTCATCTAAATTGTATTTCTTAGGGAATTTCTAATGGAGTACTCTAGTTCCAAGTTATTTTGAGAAATGTTATCTTTTTGGAACACAAAGGATTTTGGTGTCTGATAAATTCTACTTATTTGACCTTGAACAAATTCCTTAACCTTTTTTATCCTCAGTTTCTTCTTGCAATAAGAATGCCAACATCCACAGGGGGGACAAATGCAGTGCTAAAATGTAGAGAATCTACCATACTGCCTGGCATATAACAGAATTTCAAAAATATAATTCTTTACCCAACTTTGAAGTCAAAATTTTCTAGTAAAGTGCAGTTCCACTTGATTTCTGCTTTCTAAATATCTTGTTATCATATAGAATGTCAAACTGCTTTAGTGTGACATTAGATATGCCTTATAGTGTTATGGTTAAGTTCATGGGCTCCAGAGTCAATAGCATGGTTTGAGCCCTCGTTTATGGGCCCATTGAACTTGGGCAAAATATTTAACTTCATCTGAAAAATGAAATTTAATAGCACCTATCTTTTGGGTTGTATTGAGTTTTAAATGAGTTAATACAAGCAAAGTGTTAAGAACATTAATGGTCATATATTGAGCACTCCATAAATGTTTAATGATTAAGTTCTCTAATGATGTTTTAAAAAGTAAAATAATTTTTAGAGAAAAATTATTTCCAAGAAATATTTCATTGACTTATTATCTTTCTAGTGGACAAACAAAAGTTGCTTTAAAATTAAAATATCAGAACATTAAAAAGCACAAAAAAAGAAAAGAAAAGAAAAGAATCCCTAAACAAGCTCTTTACTGAGTTAGCACTGCATACCAATCTTTGGTATGCAGGCATGGAATATAAAAAAGGTTAATATTCATATGTTTTCAATTGGTATTTTCACTAAGATTAAAAAAAACATTGATTCTGGACTTCCAGTGGTTAAGACTGCGCTTCCACTGCAGGGGGCACAGGTTGAATTCCTGGTTGGGGAACTAAGTTCCCGTATGCCGTGCTGCATGGCCAAAAGAATAAATAAATAAATAAATAAATAAATAAATACATACATACATAAATTAAATAAATAAATAAATGAGAATGTTTAAACAAATCAACCAAAAAAAACCAGCTTTCCTTTAAAAAAAAATTGATTCACCATTCTCTTAAACTCTATGTTATTCTTAAATAAAACAAGGCAATCATTTAATTAGACCCTTTAATCTTTTGGGTTGTAGCAAATAGAATACTGATATGATCAGTATTTTGCTTAAATTTGGTTACATTTTTAACCAAAAACTGTTGTTCTCCAAATGAAGTTTATATTTAGCATGCCTCATACATTTCTATTCTCTTTATATATTCTATTCTATATATATATATATAATTCTAATAAGAAATCACATAAATTATTTGGTAAATTCTCATTTACCGTGTTATTTTGTAAAGAATTCTAGAGTATGGATTGTTGATAGATAATTTTCAGCATAGTAACCTTGACATATTTAATTTTTCTCTGATATTTTTAAAGCAAAATAGCCAAGAAACATAGTTAATGCTCAGGTTTCCTTGTAATTCAAGTCTCCAACTTTCCTGTTCAATAAGCACATTTTTTATATTTTTGTCATTAGAGAAAAGATAAAAGGACAGATAGATGGAAGAAAGAATTGAGAGAAAAAATAAGTGGTGAAATGGAAAAGAAAAAGGGGGAAGGAAAAGGGGAAGGAAAAATGGAAAAAACATGGGAAGGGAAGTGAAGATAGGCAGGCCAGTCAATAGAGGCCCCCCACATGATTTTCCATGGTGCCTTTGAAAGAGAGGAGATAATGGCAATCATGATCCAGCAGGCTATGTCATGCTGCTCTTTACCCAGAGTGACTCTACTTTTATCTGTCTTATGTATTAGAGTTTTCTAAATAAGGTTTTATTTGAAAAGGGGGTCTCTGCAATTAAAGTTTGCAAACTTCTAAGGTCTTTGTCAGCAGCTCCGAGTTGCGCTCTTTGTTGCCTGGACATCGGGGAAGTGGTGGGGAAACTCTTCTCCAGCAATCCACTACAGCATCCACCAGAGTCGAGGGAGATAGATCTGTACAGGTCTCAGTTGTGCACCTCGGTGGACAATTAGAACCTGAAGACTCTGTCAGCTCTACTGGTCTTCAGCAATAAGTGTTAGAGAATATGCAAATTCTGTTTCTTTGAAAACTCCAGAAGCTACAAAACAAATTGGCCACATATCAAGTTATCTTGGATCTTTTCTTCCTGGAGAAGAACCTGATGAGGAGAGAAAAGATGAAGAGACCGGGTGTCAGCATCTTTATTTCCCTTGGGCAAAGCAGGATTACATTATTCTGCAGGTTGATGGTCAGACAAGTTCTGGGAATCAGTCTGTCCCTTTGATTAAGACTAGTAGCTTGATATTTTTATACTACTAAAATATGAAACTATAAGTATGTCTTACTTTATATGTGTTTCCCAGCCTTAAGAATATTATAGAGTAACGAGTAAGAACATATATATTTACCCCTAGTTTAAAACATGTTTAATAAAGTAAAATTTCAACCCTCATGGCAGAGGACATGTTTCATCCAGTATACGATTCTGTCACCTTTAGGGATGAAAATGTAAATCAAAGTTTACATCAAACAAAAACAAAATCAACCAAAGTCAAGAATATTCTTTATTCTTTACTGTTTTCTCAGGTTATTAAAAGAATGGAAATTTTTCATTTTTAACCTTATCTGAAACATAGGTCATTATGAATCTACAGTGCTAAGCAGTTATTCTCTATACATGCTTCTATATGCATGTATTATATTTTTATAACAAACAGATAATAGGGAAATCAAGGTGAATGGTGAAGTACAATAATTTATTTTATTACATGAACATGTATACAGCAGTACTGATAAATTGTATTGCTTATTTTCAAAGTTAGTAAAAACATACCACATGGACACATATACCAAATTAGGTTGATTTTGAACAATATATCCTGTTATGTTCCAGACATTGTGTTAGGTGGTAGGGTTACCAAGATGAACAGAAGTTCTTTGAACTTGAGAGCTCACAGTGCAAGGAGGGAAACAGAAATCAATCAAGTTGTTATAATGTGATATGATACTAACTGTATAGAGGTGTGAATGAAGTGCCTGAGAAGCATGAAATAGGGCTAGGAAAGATCCACAAATCTGACCGTGGATAATAAGCGATAGTATATTGCATTTCTAGATCAAAGGAAATCATTCTTTAACTGTTTTTGATTGGCTAATTCCTTACCAATTCTTAAGAACCACTCAGTGCTGGAAAATGAACCATGACTTGCCTTTAAGCATAATTATCCAGCTCTTTTTTGTGTTGTACAGAGAGATCAACATGTACTCTTTAAAAATATAAAATTTATTTGCAAATGACACTGAATTTATAATAGTCCATAAGTCTTTACCTTTTGCAAAGTTTCCTCTTTAAATCATGTAATTATTATTTTCAAATGGAAATGTCTTTTTAACTTAAGAAGTAGAAGAGATGCGTTGGAAAAAAAAAAAGAAACATCAAGTTGTGAAACACAGGAGAAGTAGTCTTCCCTCCCTCTATGTAACAACCACTCTATTCCTTATGCAACTCAGAAATACCTTTCAAGTTTGGTGTATATCCACTCAGAATTATTTTTATCTTTTTATTACAAAACAGAGAAGCCTGTTGGTCAAAATCCAGATATGCCAGAATTTTAAAATATGCACAGAATTTTGAAGACTTATTTAAAAATAATATAAAATATCTCATTAATAATTTTATGGCAATTGCATATTTAAGAGATAATTTTGATATATTGTATTAAAATCATATATATTATTAAAATTAATTTTACCTGTTTCTTTTTACTTATTTAAATGTAGGTAGGAGAAAATTTTAAATTTCATATGCAGCTTGGAGTTTTGACTCACATTACATACATTGGACAATGCTGGTCTAGAAGGAGAAGAAATTCTTCTCAATATGAGTGCCCTTGCAGCTACCTGAAAGTGAAGGATAGAGTAATGAACTTCTTTTTTTTTTTTTACCATCTTTATTGGAGTATAATTGCTTTAAGAGTAATGAACTTCTGAGGCAAAAGTAACAGAGTGTGTAAAGCTTGAAGGCAGGAAGAAAGCTAGGCAATTTCAAATAACTGAAAGGAATTGAGTATTCAGTGTGGCTAAAGTTTCTGGAAGAGAAGCAGACTGGCAAGTTCTATATATCATATATTGAAATAAATGGGTGGATGAATGGGTGAATAAATGGATGGATGGGTGGGTGGGTGAATGGGCTGGCAGATGGATGAATGGATAGAGAGACAGAGACAGAGGGACAGACATAACATTGCTGTGTGGAGTATAGAAGTAGAGAGAAGCAAAAGGTGAAGCAGAGATAATGGTTAATTTGTTGCAGAAGTCCAAGCAGGAGATAATAGTGGCTTGGATAATGGAAGATATTGTCATTTTGAAAGGAGTGAACAGATTTGAAACATGGTTGGGAGATAGAATTAATAGTATTTGCTGTTGAATGTGGATGTTGAGGATGAAGACCAAGATAGAAGGGCAACCTTGTAGAAGAGGTTCCATTGACACTGAGTTGGAATTGATGGCAGCGATAGTTCAGTTTAGGAATTGTTATATTTGGGATACCAGTAGAGCTTTCAAAGTGAGATATTATATCAAATTGGTTTTTGTATTATTACTTAACGATGTTTAAATCATGTTTGTATAATGCCTAATAGTATGCCCTCTGCACATGCTTAGTAAGTGTTTGTTAATTGTCTAGAGAAGCACATATTTTAGAATGAACATATATAACATAAGAGAAAAAAGAGGACAAATTCTCCCTTTGAAAAAGAATCTTTTTTGTTATAGACCAAATGATTCCTGAAGATGAAAATGACCAAAAAAATTAAAATTAACACCAATGTTGTTTTTAAGCTATCAACACCTAATAGTCAAAGAGATAAAAGAGATAAAATGGCTAAAAGTTAGTTTAATTTATTGAAATCCAAAATGATTTAATTTTAGAAGCAAATTGATTGGATTTTTAATCAGCACAAATAAGAAACTGAAAAATCAATAGAAAAATGAATTATCAAAAAGTAAAGCAGAGATAGATAAAATAAAAAATTAAGAAAATGACCAGTGGTAAAGAGCAAGATACATTTTTAGAGGAAGACAGAATTGATAACATTAATTGATCTAACCAGATCTTTTTCTGTTTTCAAAATCTACTCTGTTTTCTCTAAGAAGGCAAGAAATAAGGGCAAGTTCAGAGTGCACAGTTCTATATATGTAATTAATTTGAGAAGGAAATTATCATAACCTGTAAAAACTACAGTGGAAATAATACTGTGAGAAAACAGAGAAACTTGTGACTGAGAAAAGGTAAATCTAGCCCCCAAGTAAAAGGATGGAGATGGAAACCATGGAAGTCGTGGTGGAGTAAAGCATGCAAGGTCACTGGATAAGCTTCTGGGAGGAGAGGAAGCATTTTACGATCTTTTTATGATTGTTGCAAATGTATTTATGAAAAACTATCTAAGAATGATTTTTAAGGGAATAAAATAAATGGAGATACATGGGCAGTGATCAGTGTTTAGGGGTCTGTTATGAAGAATTTCTGATTTAACTAAACTTCATTTGCAATATATTATTTTCAGTTCCAGATGATGGGAGTATTTTTAACTTTTTATTTTTTAATTTAAATTCTTATAGCTTTGGGATCATTTCAATATTGTTTCTGTAGTTATAGATTGGTTATTTGTTGTGGTATGCATATTTCATTGATTGTTTCATACAGCCTAATACTTTGTCCCTCAAGAAACTTGGAAATCTTTGATCCAAAAAGAAAAGAGTGGAAGAGAGACAGAGACAGCTTTACTATAAAGTTGTTACTCGACTTTATAGTAAAGAACGTTTTGTCTTTTCTATCTCAAAAGTAATTTGAATATAAAATTGTTTTTATCTTGATCCAAAAGCATAATACATTTCAGAGTAACATGTAAGTTTATTCTTAAATTGTTTCGTTCAGTAATTGTATTTTGAGTGCCTACTATGTGTCACACACTGGGATGTACTTTTAAAAAAAGTATTTTGTGCATCGCATGTCTTTTTATTAATGCCATTAGTGCAAGCTTATCAGTTAACTCTCCATATTTAAGTCTCGTATGTGGAAAAATGCTGATTTCCTTTACAGACTCACCAAGCAAGGCCTGGTCCCTTGGCTCTGTCCAAATCTAGATAAACAAATAGTCATTAAAATCTGACTAACTCATACATCTCATACACAACAACACTAAAATGTCAGCAGGTTGTGAAATAAGATGATTAGCAATGCAAATTTATCTACTTACCTGTGGCTTGCAATAAGCAGAATAAACAAAAACATAAATCTCAGGAGAACAGCAGCCCTCCAGAATTTTGCTTTAATGATGCTAAAGGACTCAGGACCTAGTTATTTAAATTCTTAAAAGGTTCTTTGCATTTATCAGGACTTTTTTTTTTTTTTTTTTTTTCTGTAAAACCTTCCCCACACCCACTCAAGCAGAATGATTGCTTCCTCCTTTCCTTCACACTGGTCCCAGTATCCCCTTCTTTTGTTTCATTTATCATACCATATTGCAATTGTGTATTTACTTGGCCATTCCCTTGAGGTTCAGGATGGTGATATGTGACTTATCTATTTGTGTATCCTGCACCTAAGCATCATGCGTAGCGCATAGTGGGCATCTGTGGTTTGTAAAATTGATTTATTCTAATTGTGTAAAAAGAGCACTCCTATAAACATTTATATGAGCACACCTGTACGAATGTAAACTATCAGTGAGAATGACAGAATTAAGGCTGAATCATCCCACCAATTTATAACACCAATGACAAATAAAATTTTCCCATATCAGATACAGTGATAAGGGAGAATAATTTGGCTTCAAAAATTATAGCGACATCTTGGGCTCAGTACTAGGGATGTAAAACTTTTTAGCTCTCTTTCCCCTCACCCACTCTTACCTTACCCTCCACTTTTAGATGCTGTTTTCTTTTGCAGTAAATGCTGATATCTATAATTGAGGTCAAGATAAGGTCCATTGATATAACAAACCATTAGCTGAAAACAGCCATCCTGCCAATTGATCTATTGCAGGCTTTCTTTTTATCCTGAGGCTCAAAAAAAAAAAGAGAGAGAGGAAAAAAAAAACAAAAGAAAACACCACCACCAACAGTATTCTAACACTTAATACTTAGTAATGACTCTAAGAATATTGATATACAATCCCTTGCCAGCAGTTCACTTTAATATGGAAATAATCATCCAATCTCAACTGAACAGCTGTTTTAAAGCTATAGCATATCTAGCATTCAACTTCTCACCTGCATGCATAAATTTGATAGAGGTGGTTATCTGTGTGGTCAATGTTATCTTTAAAATAGAATTAGCAGGCTTCAGATATCTCAATAACTGTAGATAGCCCTTCTAATCCTCACTAGCCCCATAGCTATGACAAAAATAAATAAATAAATAAATAAATAAAGGAGATGGGGATTTAAAGAATGTAATTAGATAAAGTCATCTTGGGAGAAAAAGAAATCCCTAAATAAAGCTAAATAGATCTGACTTTTGAAATGAACCAGTAGAACTATAAATTGGCATTGTCCTAGAGCCAAGTTAAAGCTTCCAGATGAGGTAGCGCTAGTAAGAAAGCAAGGCCAATGCGTGTGTTTTTTGTTTTTTTAAATAATACTGCTTTGTGTTGAACTTAGACTTTTTTTTAAATTTTATTTTATTTTTGGCTGCGTTGGGTCTTCGTTGCTGCACGTGGGCTTTCTCTAGTTGCGGTGAGTGGTGGCTTCTCTTGTTGCGGAGTATGGGCTCTAGGTGCGAGGGCTTCAGTAGTTGCAGCATATGGGCTCAGTAGTTGTGGCTCGCGGGCTCTAGAGCGCAGGCTCGGTAGTTGTGGCGCACGGGCTTAGTTGCTCCACGGCATGTGGGATCTTCCCAGACCAGAGATGGATCCTGTGTCCCCTGCATTGGCAGGTGGCACAGTGGCATAACCACTGTGCCACCAGGGAAGTCCCAAGACCAATGTGTTTTTATACCTCAAGAGAAATTATCATTTCTATCTGTGCCTGTTACATGTGGATTAGAGATGTGTCATTAATTGTGCCTTGTTACCAAGGCCATCAAAGTAAAGCTATAGCAAGGCATGTATGGACTGTTGTAGTTCAAAAGGCACATTGATCACAATGCACTGTAGCTATCATAAACAGAGGATGGTTGTTACTTTACTACTTAAGAGAAGGTCTTGATAGATACTTTTTTTTCTTATAAATTTTCTTGTAACTACAGAACACGTGACACTATTTAAAGTATACATTATATTCTTATATCTCAAGAGGAATTTCATGACTCAGAATTTCTTTGAGCAGTAACCCCTTCACATACATAGCCAAATGCTTCTAAGTATGTGCAAGCAGTTAAATGGGTAGTATAGTGCCTAGTAGAAAATGGTTTCCCATCCCACCCCCAGTTTTTCTGCTATTTCATGTATCATTTCTGGATAAACCTAAGCGTCATTAATTTGAACCATTTGTGGAGTACCAATCTCATAAGACTGTGCTTTATTTAAACTCAAAGACAAATTTTCTTATATAAATACTAACATTCAGCCTATTTTATTTGAACATCTTCTAAATGTATGTGCACGTCACATTATAAAACAACATTTTACAATATTCCTAAGAGTCTGGAAGGGAAAATAAAGTTTTATTTTTTCAAAGCACTGACAGTTCTTTAAAAACCAATGTTCTACTTCCAATTACCTGTTAAACAATCCACTCTCATCAAAGTGGAGGTTTCTTTTCCTGTCTGTCAAAGACTGAACTGCCAGAGTCTAAGCCTGAACTGCATAGTTTTATAATCCAACACACTGACCAACCCTACGTAAACACTGAGCTTCCCATTGGTGTTTCTTAAAGAAACTAGAGGACAAAAGGCAGATTTTTTCTCAAATCTGGACTCACTGCCTTTCCCCCTATAAATCATCCATATGCAAAATCTTTCTTTTCAAACAGGAAGAGTCATTGCAACAGATCCGAAGTCAGTGATTCAGCTCAAGGGTCACCTCCTCATAGAGATAGTGCATGCCTTCTTAAATTGAAGTGACATCCTTTTCCTCTTTCCCTTGTGCAGCATTCTGTGTCTTCTATTAAAACAGTAATCGAATTATGACTGTTGATTCTTCTCCTTGTCTTTATACCCCAACTCCGGTCTCTAAACTGTGATTTTCTTGTGGGAACATTTGTCTTTCACCCCTGTATTCCCAGCGCTCCGCACATGCCTTAACAGTAGGCACTAAATAAACTTTTTAAATTACTTCATCAAGCTGTGTCTAAATGGGATGCAGTTGCCCAAAACTCAGCCATAATAACGTCTTGTATATTGGCTTATTTTTCCCCTTAATCATTAACTTAATAGACAGAGGAGCAAGTAGATATTAGACATAATATTAATGGAGAATTGGGAATAGGATCAATGTAGGAGAGAGGTTGGCAAAAGGATAGATTGTTTTGAATAGCAAAGTATTCAAGATTCCAGTTAAATAGAATCCTGCAAATGCCCACTGTTTGACTCTCCAATTTATCTAAGCATCTTCATCCCACATTTTCTCATCATTCTCTGGCCTATTAGTTGCCCTAGTTTTCCAAGGGCAAAGCAGATAATTCAAGCCAGAGATTTATTTTACGTAATGCTGAAATTATGAGCAGGCAACTAAGCAATAATAAAATGTTTAATGTGAAAAGGTCACTGTGTTTTAGAGAACAAATGAAATGTGTACTCTGTGAGTTTCACTGGCTTACTCATACAAATAAACTTTAAGAAATCTGAAACCTAGAGTAATTTACCAGTTTTGCTTTACTTTGAAGAACAAAATAGTCCTTTAAGCTTTGTTTTCATCACTGAGATAACAACACATGCTTCCTAATAAATAACATACAAAATATTTAACATTTTCACCAAATTCTCTGAGGCTGTCCTATAGTTACTATGGCATTTTCTTTTCTTTCTTTTTTTTTTCCTCTTTTTTTTTTTTTTTGGTGGTTTTTTTTTTGTATGTTTGTTTCCTATCTCAACTTAAGCTTGTAACTTGACTTGCATAAATGTTACACTGTTACCAGTTTACTAAAGTTTTAAAATCTAGGATTTTCCTATCACTATTGTCTCAGATTTTGCCTCCTCTATACTAGTTTGTTAACTGACCTCTTAAACCTCCTTTCGTCAATTCATGCCTAAACCTAAAGTTCTCTCTCTGAAGCACAATCCTCATTTTCCTTTTCTAATTTTTTTTTTTTTTCAAAATCACATCATTTGCAGCTGGAGTCATCTTTTTTCTTTCTCCTTGCGTATTTCCAATTTTGTCAAAATATTAAGACATATACAAAATAGCTCTGGGTTCTCATGAAATTCTGCCCATTGTATATCAAGCTTACTTCCTTTTGAGAAATTTAGTCATAAATTCTCTGCATTCTGGCACATTGATTCAAATTAAAACTGCATTAATAATTGAGTCACAAGCCTTTTTCTCCTTTGATTTGTATCACAAACCAATTAATATTCTGTTACTTTTTATATCTTTCTAGCACTTAATTCCAAAACATTTATACAACTTGGATATTTTCTCTAGGGTTTTATGCAAACTTTGGGGATTTTATTAGAATCTAAGAACTTTCTGAAATGTACCCATCAAAAGTTATCACCTCCATTATGAATTCTTTAGAAATGGATCCCAAGAGAAAGCTTGGCGTATAACAAATCATCCAGGAACAAATTTAATAAAATCAATTTAATAAGTAGGGGAGTAACACACAAGAGTTGTTTTGATAACTGCATGTCTCTGGGGCATAGAGTAACACAAAGCCAAATGCCAATTGCTTTCAGTACCTTAAAAAATAGCTCAAATTAGAACTCAGGAAATGCCACACAATTGTTTTTTCTCAGATCAATTCTTTTTTTTATAAATTTATTTTTATTTATTTATTTATTTTTGGCTGTGTTGGGTCTTCGTTGGTGCACGTGGGCTTCAGTAGTTGCGGCACGTGGGCTCAGTAGTTGTGGTGCACGGGCTTAGTTGCTCCGTGGCATGTGGGATCTTCCCGGCAGGGATCGAACCTTTGTCCCCTGCATGGGAAGGCAGATTCTCAACCACTGCGCCACCAGGGAAGCCCCAGACCAATTCTTATAATGCGGCAATCAAGGCAACGTATGCAGTGAGGTGTTGGGAGTGCTCCTGGGCAAAGGCAGTGTTTCTTCCCCAATAACATTACTTTTGATGTTTACATGCAAAAGAAACAAGATGCTTTTCAGAATCTTAGAAATTGTGCTGGAGAATTTCGTATATACCTTTAAGCCCTGTTTTATGACTTGTTTAATGAAAGTAAACTACACAGCATGAATTTTTTCATAACCTCTTAAATTTAATGATTAGTCTTTGTGATATATATGACTATAATCTCACTAATATAGAGAGTTTTATTTATGGACTAAGGTGTCTTATTTTTAAAATACTAATTTGTAATTGGACCAAGTTTTCTCATTATTATGTAACAGTGCAATAACTTACATAGTTTCTTTCTCTGGAAATACATATAATACATTTTTTTCCTGATGTATCAGATAATTAAAGTATCTATTTTTTCTCCAGTGATCACTAATAGCCACTCATTTCTTACATAAAAGTAATCAAATGGCATGATAATAAGAGCAAATACTTATATATTTCTAATGCTATACTGACTTCTAAACATATGACACAGTTCTAAGCTCTTTACATATATTAATTCACATAATCATGACACTAACACTACATGGTAAGAATTAGCAATTTCGCCATTTTACAGAGGAGAGACTGAAAAGGTTTTGTGACTTGACTGAGATTTCATAGCTTATTAATGGCAGAGCCGAGAGTCAAACCCAGGCAGAGAGGCTTCATTGTCTTTACTTGGAACTTTTTTGCTGTTATCCTCTCCAATATAAATTTTTTGTGGAGATATACTTCTCTCACACCACTCGGTTATAGATGCAAGATGCCCATGGATTTGGTTAGGATATTCTGAGTGCCATTTCTAGTTTCTTTTCCGCACAAACTTGATGAACATTTATTCTCTCATCTTTCCCATCTATAATCAAAGGACAGTAATAATATCCATCTCATAAGGTTTTCATGAAGTTTCAATGACTTTCTATATATCAAAGTACTTAGTGCAGTCGTAAGTACTTAATAAGTGAAATCCAAAGTGTTATATCTTTATTTTATTATTACATGCGACCTTTCTTGGACAGTTTCCTGTTGGGTTGCACCTTCCTCTGAGAGGATCTGTTCTAAAATTATGGTGCCTACTTTCTGGAACAAAATGAAGTATGGAGGGATTTTTCATGTGGAAGAAGATAGGAGAAAGCCTACCTAACTCCATAGTTGCTCAAACTGAGCTGAACAAACACGTTAAGTAAACTAGAATTTGTCTTAATAGAGTTTACTTTTGTTTCTCAAATGAATAATTTTATTGTACACCAATATCTTAAAAATCACATCCACTAAAAAGAAAACTTCATTCAACATATATAACCTATTTGATTATGCAGTAAACATGTGTAACTTACAATGTTAGTCATGGAGGGATACAGTAGTAAGCACATCAGATTGATATTAGTTAAATCTCTATATACTTAAATGTATTTTAAATTTCTCTTCCTGTAAGCAATATAGTTTCTCTTAGCCTCATGAATTGTTACTTCCTGATCTATTAAGAGGCACATAGGTCAGAAAAATTGGAATGGCTCTTACCTCTTCAGTTCCTTTCCTCACCTGCTTTTGTTAGCGTGAACTTGATTGTTAACACAAGCAAGTTATAAACACTGGTATAATTCCAGTCTCCAGGGGGCAGAAAGTCTTTCTTTTTTAAGTCTCTAAAGTTTAATTTCTGAGTACTGAGCAAGAGCAGTATTAAATAAATCAATGCAATAGCTAATATATAAATAAGACTTTAATTTTATGTGAAATGTCTCTCTGTCCTTGTTCTACAACTCAACTATGAAGAATTCTCTAACAATGTTAACATTGAAATATTTAACATATTTTTCACAAAATATGTAAAAATTATGTACACACAGTGATATAATCAGACAGTTTTAGGAAAAAAGAGTTGTTTTCCATTGGACATCACTAATAACTCTCCACTTGTGACCTAGAGTTGTAATCATTTTTTCAAGGTTACAGAGGTTCCTTTAACGAAATGGAACTGAAAAGGACATCACGTGTGGGACCTTCATATAGTTAGAAAAAAGAACACTGAGAAGAATGAGGCTTTGCTTGCCAATGTGCTTTTTTTTTTTTTTTTTTTCAAACATCTTTATTGAAGTATAATTGCCTTACAATAGTGTGTTAGCATCTGCTTTATAACAAAGTGAATCTGTTATACATATACAATATGTTCCCATTTCTCTTCCCTCTTGCATCTCCCTCCCTCCCACCCTCCCCATCCCACCCCTCTAGGTGGTCACAAAGCACCGAGCTGATCTCCCTGTGCTATGCGGCTGCTTCCCACTACCTATCTATTTTACATTTGGTAGTGTATATATGTCCATGACACTCTCTTACCCTGTCACATCTCACCCCACCCCCTCCCCATATCCTCAAGTCCATTCTCTAGTAGGTCTGTGTCTTTATTCCCGTCGCCAATGTGCTTTTATTAAAGAGTGAGACTAATGTCCTGAGCGCCGAGTTAATCAATTAGTAAGTTTTAAATCACTTTATTAACTTTTAGAATAAGCTTTAATTTTTTTCTTATTATAAAATAAATCAAGTTTATTTTAAAAACATAAGCAAACAAAAAGACAAAAATCATTTAAAAATCATGTAATCTCCTGATCTAAAATTAGCCACTGCTAACATTTTTTTTTTCTTTTTTCTTTTTCTATGCATATACAAATAGACAAGGTAGCATTTTGGAATTTTAACCAATTTTTGGTGCAATATTTTCCTAAACTCCTTGTCCATTCCACCTTTCAGCTAATCTAATGGTTCTCAACCTGGAACAATATTGCACCCTACAAGGGGCATGTAAAAACGTGTAGAAGCATTTAGTGGTGGTCGAAGGACAGTTGCTACAACACGGCAAGTAAATCCATCACCCATAAATTCCTGTTAGTTCCTTCAAATTCCATTAGATGAATCTCTAAGAAAAAGTCAGTGAAGTGGGGATGTGGGTAACTGCCTAATCATCTGAGATTTTAGTATTTCTTCCTGGTAGAATAGGGCTCAAAATGAAACTTAAATTTAGGTTAAGGTATCAATAACTACAGTTTATTGCAAAAAATGAAGTTATATGTCTTCCGTAATTGAGTTTTGGGAAGAGACTTGTACCTGTCACATCAGTCTTAATCTCTCTCTCTACATCTTCTTTACCTCTTTCCAACTCTTCTGCTTCCTCCTCCTTCTTTCTCACCCCCAAAAGAAATGCAATTATTCTTTATATTCTGTTTTTCCTTCTTTTAGACATTGAATATTTTGGACACAGATGTCTTTGTTAGTTCTGGGGAAAGTGTTAGTTATGAACTCACACTGGGAACTGAGTAGCTGCTTTTAAAGTTAGCTTAAATAATCATATCAAGAGGGTGGGTGTGACCAAGACTATATAAGATAGACATAGAATTGATTTGTGGGGGTGGTCAGAGAAAAGAAACATTGCACATACAGTCACATTAGTTTAATTTTGACAGCTGGAGAAAATCATCAACGATTGTGGAGAGAAGGAACAGAGGAAACAAACAAAATCCCAAGAGGCAGTGTTACCTTATAACAAACCATTGTTTTATTATCAATCATTTGAGATGCTGGCAAAGACATTGTGCTTTCATGGGAACATTTTTGCAAAACATGTGGGGGGAACAGATACCAAAGGATTTAAATCAGAATCTCTGGGGGGAATGGCCTGTGTATCAGTATTTTGTTTTGTGTTTAAGATACAAATATTATTACAGTGTACATCCAAGATTGGGAACCGGGGAGCAAACATGTCTGGGTGAGCACTCAGGTAAAGTCCTTCAAGGACAGAGCAAGAAAGTCAGTTTTCAGGAGTCCAGGGAATGTGGACCAGCTTCCAGACTGGATGCTTCTATAGGCTAGTCCAGCTTGAACTCACTGCCACTAAAGCTCCATGTTACTACAGAGGCTGTTTAACACTGGAAACCTAGGAAAAATTAGAGCAGTGGAAGTTTCTAGCTTAGGTGTAAGGAATAAAAATATTATTAAAATTGTTGCAAGTGAAAAAGGTTTCAAGAAATATAGTACAAGTAAATAACTGATGTAATGGCAGTGATTACAAATAATGGGCTTAATATTTTCATGATAGTTCTTTTAAATTACATCATATTTTGTTTCAGTTTCTTGATGGGTAGTATCTTTAATACTCTTAGAGAAGATTTCATAGTTTATTTTCAAAGGAGTAAATTAGGGTGCCACCACTTCTGGATTGAGCATGTTTTGACCAGCCATGTGTTCTAATGACGTCATTCATCTGATGCACGTTTCCAAGAGACTGACAGGTGCAAATCGAGCTAACACATCTGACCAGGACGGGCTGAGGCTCAGGGATCACCCTTTATTGTGGGGTTAGTTAAGGCCTTATAGAAGTTTTATAAGCAGACCTCCAACTAGGTTGATCTAAGTGACTTGTTCTTCTCAAGGAAACAGATTTCAGAACAATTAAAATACTCACTAGGCACAAGCTACACAGGATTCAGCTCTTATGTAATGTGGATGAAACAAACAGACAAAAACTAAAGAAGCTATTCCCCAAACTTTAAAATGTTCAATTCATCCAGGAAAACTAAAATCTAATACTAACCACCAGTGTAAAAGTTGTTTAAACATTTGTTGAAACCTTTTCTTCCCCAAAGTGTAAAGTGAAATCCCCAGACATCCATTTCATTAGTATAATTTAACTTCATAATTTCAAATTCATATAATTTACATTTTATGAGGTCACTCAGAAAAGTAGGGCTATTTTAATAACATAAAATGTGAAATCAAGTTAACATTCTTATACCCTCTTTTTTTCATATTTATTGAGGTATAATTGACAAGTCATTTGTATATTCTTGTATTAGTTTCTAATTTATTTTTCTATTCATTTTTCTTTGCCAACAGTTGGCAAAATTAATATTCATGTGCATTGGTAGTAGCAAATGGTAACCGGTTTTATTATTATTATTATATAATTCTATTTTCAATTAAAGGGTTTCAGGACTTGAAAGAATAGTTGAGTTTTGTTTTTTGGCTTTTGCTTCATTTTCCTTAACTGAATCACTAGTAGTATGTAAAATAGTATGTAAAAAATTGCTCTGATTGCTCATGATTATTATAAAAGTCCGATAAAAGCATCCAAACTTAAACAATACTATACTATTATCAGAGCATTGCCTCTTACATGTTTAGAACCGAATTGATTAGACTGTGTACCAATCCTATGCAGTCCCTTGCATTTAAGCGAATGGTGGCAATAAGCAATTTTACTACTTTTGATTTTTTTAATGTAATGAAGACCTGCAAAAGCTTTCTAATCAACCACACATCTACATTTAAAATTAAGTAACAGGTTTATTAGGAAATGCTTTATTCTTTGTTTTCTTAAAAATCAATTAACTTAGTACCACAAATGCTGTTGGCATCTTGTTATTTAACATAATATTTGGTATACAACTCATTATTTTCTCTCTATTTTAAACCCAGATGTGTACAATATATATATAAAAAAATGAATACTGTTTATTCATTGGTCTAAGCACCAGATGTTTGTTAAGTACTTACTATCTATAAAGTATGAGGCATGCTATTAGACATTGAGTTACAGCAGTGACCAAAAATGGCCAAATGTCTGCTCACAGGAAGCTCAAATTCTAGGATATGATGAGGGGAACCAGAAAGTACAGAAACAAATACCAATACGTGAACAGGAAAAATTTTTGGAGCCAGAATTGCTATGCAAAGAATTAAAACGGAAGTGATAGGGGTTTAATGGGTTTAGATAATGAGATTATGGGGTCAGGAAAGGGCTCTGGGAAAAGGTGACATTTAAGATGCAACCTGAATGACTAGAAGAAGCCAGCTGTTTGAGGATCAGAAGAACATTCCACACAGAGAGGTGTTACTTAATGTAACAGCTCTTATGAAAGCCCCAAACCAGGTGAAGCTTGGCTGTAGAACTGTAGAGGTAGGCAAGGCCAAAACTGATTTGTGTATGGATTTTATGACACGAATGATAGAAAACCTTACGATATTATAACAGGAAAGAAAAATAATTGGAGTTTTGCTGTAAAAAAGATAATTCTGGCTGCTATGAGTGGACCGAAGAGGGGCAGGAGGGGAGCAAGGAGATCACTGCAATAGTTGAGGAGAAGGATGGTGGTGACTTAGATGCATGAAATTATAATTATGAAAGAAATCTGTTCAAACATGTGTGGGACAACAGAAACACATTTGTAGAATGTTCTGTGAAATCCCCCTCTACTACTTTATTGTCACTGACCTTGTTATTTTCCCTCTTACATATCTAGAGCTTTGGGTCAAATGAATAATTTAATAAATGTATACATAGAATCATAATTTTTAAAAAAGCCTTGAGGAGTTTAAGCAATTAAAAAAAAATGGTCATTTCAGTTTTCTCATATGTAAAATGAGGGTCTTACATTATTAGATGACCTCCAAGGTTATCTTCTGCTCTATTCACAGACAAGTGCAATAAAAGTTTAAAAACAAGACAGAGAAAGATCTGTGAAGCATGGAGGGATCAGAGAAGGCTTTCTGAAAAAGTGAGATTATTTGAACTTTGAAATGTTTGGATGAACCGGAATTTTTTTTGTTTATGAAATAAAATACAGAAAATAAGCCTCTTCATCAACCCTCCCTGTTACCTCTTTCTAACCAACCCCATCAGGAAAAAACAAACAAACAAACAAAAGAACAGTTTTATTATCTTGACCTTCTGATCTGATAAATTAATTGTTTTATTAGATGGTTTGTTAAAGTCATTTAGGCTTGAGTTATTCATTTTGTCTAGAGAAAGGATGCACTCATTAATTTTAGGAAAACGAAGACCTCATTTGAAAACAGCATACTGTATACATCATGATTACTACAAAAGAGAAAATCTTTTAAAGCCAAATCTATATTCTGGTGTGGCTGACAGCTAAAGAAACTGGTTTTGAAGTGTGGAACAGTTTGCTTGCTCAGAAATTCTTCGAGGGGGTTGCTCAACTACTCTAAAAAGTTCTTTGGATATCAGGCACATGAACTGACTGCATCACTGCAAAACTGTTAGGGAGCCCACAAAATACCATCTTCCTAAAAGATCATCTACAAATTTTTAAAAAGTTGAATAATTTTATTTTTGCAATATTAATTGCATTATTTTCAAACTTAGAATTCAAAAAGTTCTAAGATGTTTTTTTCTCTACCACACTGTATTTTCTAGACCTAGACATTTTCATTGGCTCTGCAGCCACCAAACTATTTTCTTATCATTAGTTCTTAATCAGTATGTGCTAGCAATGACTGAATTTCTTGTATTGCTTTATTCAACATATACCCTTCAGTGAAAGCTTGTAATTTGTAGAAATTAAATATTCGTTTCTGTACTTTGTTGAACATAATAGCAATGACATATTTGTTATTCTTCCAGTAATAAGTTTAAACTGGAAGTTTCATTTTAGACTTTTTGCATAGCAGGTATCACACAAAATAGACATATTTGAATGATATTCAAAGTGTGTGGTAAAAATTCACTAAACTCAGTGAGAAAATATTTTTAAATTATTCTTAACAATTTTCAAGGACTTTGTATTTTAAAAATCATGTTTAAATATTCTTAGATAGATGTATTTCCCTGAAAGGAGATTCCATAGGAAAGACGGGAGCTATAAAAAAGAGGATAGCCATGGATTATTTCCCCCAGAAGCTTTTTTGACAATTTTAGTTCTTTTTTCGAAGTTGTTCTAAGACTATGAGAAAAGAAAAGTCAATATGTTTTCAAATAAATATGATTCCTTAAAAATAAAGGAGTGCAATGAGCTATTTTGTAATCAATCTGCTAATAATTCAGTTATTCCAAGATATTTCTGCTAGTTATTTAGGTAATTCCTATGAACTGTGTACCTTTCATACTTTAGAAGTCAAAGTTCCTGATCATAACCACGTGTGTTGCTTCCTTGCTGGCAGTGGTGTTTCTTGAAGTGGAACTGTGCTAGCCAGAGAGAAGCAGGTAATTGGACCCTGAGACTCTTAGCCATCCCTCAGGGAATTGCCAGCCAGGGTTTGCATCTCATTTCTGCCGTTCAGTCATTCTGTGACATTTGCGAGTTTGCTGCATGTCCAAGTCCCGGTTCCTTCATACAGTGATTTTGATTATCAGAATTCTTGCAATAGTTAGTACCTAGGATGGGATATAGATGAATATATCCTTTATACAATTCAACCCTCCTTCCACAATAGTTTGTTTAGTACTACTAGTTAATCTTTAAAATCCATACCTTCCTTTGATAAACATAATCATTCCAGTCCTCCTTTAATGTTATTTATTTATTTATTTTTAGTTTATTTTTTATTTTTTTTAAATTTTTATTTATTTATTTATTGGCCGTGCCATGTGGCATGTGGGAACTTTGTTCCCTGACCAGGGATCAAACCCATGCCCCCTGCATTGGAAGCGTGGAGTCTTAACCACTGGACCGCCAGGGAAGTCCCTTCTTTAATGTGATTTATAATTTCATTTATGTCCTACTATAAAATAAGATGACACCTATAATAGAAAGCTTCTATTTATTAAAGAGTTCAAAGACGACACAGTTCAATAACCTTTTGATGTTACTTGATTTGTCCTTTATATATTAAAACTGCAGGGTTTAGTCTCCTTGATGGCCTTTTCCCACCAGCTTCTAACTAGATGAAGAAATCTCCACTTGTTTCTGGCTCAGAGAAGAGAGAGCAGATGTGTAGCAAAACGAGAATAAATAAAGAGTATTAGTAAGAACAATAATCCCAAGTAATGATTTTTGAGCTCTTCGTGCCATGCACTGTACCTAGCACTTTATACACATTATTTCAATTGACCCTCATGACAGCTCCATGAAGTGAGTATTATGACTAGTCCTATTTAACAGAAGAAGAAATTGAAGTTTAGAGAGGTTAAATAAATTGCCCAAGGTCACTAGTAAATGGTAAAGCTAGGATTCTACCCATTTTCTGCTTTTAAAATGCATCTATAACATCTTCCTTAAAAAATGTAGACTCTTGTTAGAATTTAGCTCTTAGAAATATTTAGTGCAGCAAACATGGTTTATAGATGAGGAAAGTTAATGCAAGTGTCTAGACAGATCTAAGACTAGGAACCTTGCCTCCTGGCCTCCTGTTTAGAACTCTTTTCAGTAGAGTGCAGATTTTCACCTCTCAAGCTGTTTGGACTGTGTAGAGTGCTGAGCTGCTGGAAGTGTCACAGAGAAACCCAGCAGGGTGAGGACTGTGAATAGATTTTATTAATTCACCAAACATTTGTTAAGCACTTACTACGTGCCAGGAACCTTGATGGTGTGGTATGGAAACAAAGACTGATGACAAAATTATAGCTATAAAATGTAGTTTAGAATTTGGTGACATTAGAAATGTTATTATAAGTTATATTCATTAGCGTGCATAAATTTATATATACAGTCTACTCATGGCAGTAAATTTATTTGTATTTCTGGGTTTATTTGCTTTGTTTGTAGAAATGTTCTTTAGTTTCTAAGCAACATAGGAAAAAATGTTGCAGACATTATTTTATGAAGTGTATTTCAGTGATGGCTTTTAGAGGTTTTTGTGTATGCCTTGAAACCATAAGCAATCTTGCTTATAGACATGTTTTGCATGGAGAGGGCTCATAGCAATTGACAGATGAGCTCTTTAAGGTACGATTGCTCAGTATCACTGATGAACATTCCCTGGTAGATAATGTCTTTCCTGGAGGATACACGTTGATGCAATTAGTTGAGACAAATGTTAGGGGTTAGGGGTAATGTCTCTGGTAGGCTATATTTGAGACTGTTGGAAACCTCCCAGTAGTCTTATCTAGAATGTTGAACAGTTTGTTTGGCTCTTGGAGTCCAGGAGTTTTATCTTTGGAAAAGGTGTTCTTCTACCCATGTACGTTGCCTCAGGTTTAAAGAACCCCCTCAAATGATTTCCATGTATCATCTGGCCATGATATCTCTTATCAACATTTCTGGATTTGGAAGAGAAGGGCGAGTGGTTGCTTTAACTTTTTAGCGTTGTCCCCGCTTTCTTTCCCTACCTGTTTGAAGGCAATGCAATAATGCTAATAACAGCTGTATTTATTGGCATAGTATTATATCTTAGACACTGTTACAAATACTTTACATGTATAAGCACCCTTGGTTATCACACGTTTATAAGGAAGGTACAACTATTATTTTCCACATAATAAGTGCTAAATAAGTATTAGATAATGATATTGGGGCTTTGGGGAATTTAAACTCATTTTTGTTACTGTAGGTGTAAAATATATATGCCCATGGATATACGTATATATCATACATTGTACGTATATTAATATATACTTATTACAATGATCTACTTGTCTGTTTGCAGAGAGAGAAAGGAACAAGACTGGAATGAAAAAAAGAATAAAACTATTAATAGTGGTTATGTACTTTTTTTCCCTTATCTTTTCTTATTTGCCAGATTTTGTGCACTGAAGATGTATGCTTTTATTACTAGAGAACTAAAAGCTGTTGCATTTTGTAAAGCACAATAGCATCATTCAGTTTAGCCTTTTTTGGGCTATCTTAGTAACCATTGAAACAGCAAGGTGACAAACTAAAAGATGTTAAAAATTCTTGCACACAAACATACGGCCTTGCATTATGAATAGGTTAGAAATAAGAGCCCTCTCTATGTCTCTATTGGGTTAAGTGCCACCTCCTTATGCTGCCATAGCCCCCAAGGCCTATCTGCCTCACTACACTGATCACATCATGTTACAATCACCTCTACATTTTTTTTCTTCCTCAGTAGGTCAGGATATTCTGAAGGACAGGAAGTGTCTTTGGTTATCTCTGTATTTGGTATAATACCTGGAACATAGTAGGTGCTCAATAATTGTTTTCAATTCAGAAATGTTCAAGAAATACAGAGGAGGTCCCTCTTTTTCCTTCCGAAGTTTCTAGTTGTGGAAAACTCTTTGGAATTGATTCACTCTCACCCAGAACAGCCTTCCTTTCTCAACATTCATTCAGTCCTTTCAGCAACATGGCTTGCATACTCCTGGGGTTGAAAACCACTGCCCTGAGAGAATCCATTCTATTATTGCCCACCTATATTTATTGGAAAGGTTGTCTTTCCAGGGAGTTGAAATGTTTTCTAGTTAGAAACAGAACAGTGGGGAAAAGATTGAGTTTGGGGGGAGGGGGAGAGATGCATCTTCCTATTGTGAAGGAAGAACTTGCTGAAGAAATGGTGAAGGTATGATAGTATTTTTAAAGGACGTTAACATAATAAGTTTCCTGAGAAGAGGGAATCTCAGCTCTTAAAGTTCCCAGCTTATTTTTAATATATTTATATTACTTTATAGTTTTTCCTATGAAGATGACCTACAACTGTCAAAAATAAATATGTAAAAAAGATGACCTACGCCCAGTTGTCTATTTCTCTGCTCTTCAGTCAGATGTCAGCCTCCAGACACTAGTGCCAACATGAAAGGGTCAGGAGTGAGCAGAAAGAGGTTGAGTATATGCCTGATTGTCATCAAAAAGCTTTTATTTATCACCCATTTATATTCAGTGCTGAACAGAATGAGCTGTATAAATACAGCTAATATTTTATTTCTGAGATTTCACAAAACAAGACAACACACATGTAAGAATACTTAAGGTAAAAATATACAACCTTTCATTAATGTAACATCCTGACCTATGTAATTTCAAATATATCTTATTTGATAATTTTTAAACTTCTAGAAGGTAGAATAGAAAATATAGGCAGGATGTACCCAATATTTAGTTTGGATGTGGAGACTGATGATATCACATATGCACCAAGAGGTGCATTTTATTAAGGAAAATGAAACAAACAGGTGGTAAAGGGTAGGTATTGTAGGTCGAAAAAGATGAAGATGGGGTAAAGGAAGATAAATGTTTATTCTGTATACACTACATGCTCATTCCCATGTCTTATAATCTACTGAATTGCACAGCATTTCTGCAGTTTTAAAAATGAGGAACATGAAACTCAGATTTTAAATAAATTACCCAAGTCATATGATTTGTAAGTGGGGAAGCAGTAGTCACACTTAAGACTTCATGAGTTCAGATATCATACTCTTTCTACCATCTTTCCGCCCAATTAGAGAGGATAGTTTTTTTTTAAAAAAAGAAAGTTTACATTTGCAATATGGAAAATATAAACATTTTTGAATATATTTCAAAACCAAATGTGACTTTTTTCATCATTTATTATTTTTACATTCTGTGGGTCCCTATTTTCTCATTTAACACATTTGTGAATTACATTAGATTTATTATCTCCATTTATCAAATGAGGATATTTGACCACACCCATATATATTGTGTAAGTGGCAGAGCCAAAATTTAAACCTAGGTATATCTAATTTCAAAATCACTGTGATTGTCACTTCTATTTTCTAACTCTTAATGTATTTACCCGTGGACAATCAAGAGTTGGTTCTTCATTCCTTCAGAAGTATTTCTTCAGTAAAAGTCTAAATCAAATTTGTTCACAATAATATAGGCAATAGTGTTTTCTCTAGATTGTAATTTTCTTTATTTGAGAATCTGGGTAAGAGGGAAATTGCCCTTATCCCATGAAAACAGTTTTTTTCCTCTTGCAGATTTTCAGCCTATAGCTACGTGTTACCCACTGTAGCTTTCTCGTGGCTCTCAGATGTACTCTATGGGTTAGCTCATTTAATTCATTCTTATAAGCGGATAACTTTATTGCCTTTTTGTTTCAGTGCTCTGAATTCCCTCTAATTTGTTGAGTTGTCCGATAGAAGGGGATAAAGTGGAGTAAAGTAATAATCTTCTCATGGAAGTCATTTGTCTTCCTATTTATCTTTCCTTTTATATGTGTGTACAATCGACTCTCAATTATTTGCACGGATGAAGAGGGAGCATCGTACCATGGATAATCCAAAAGTCATTTACAGAAGATTTACCTTCATGATTATCTTTTGTGTAGGTGATATTCCCTACATACACTTCAACTGCACTCATGAGGGAAATGAAGACCTATAAGTGTGCTCAGTGTCAAAGAACAGCCAAGTTATAGTGGAATTTTTTTCCTGCAAATGATTCATATAGAGAAAAATAGAGAATTCAATATATAAAGTCACTCTATAAAGATACATATTATCCTATTTGGAGTACCATCTTGAAAATCAGAATTTGGATTAACCTGTAATCTCTTGACTCCTTTCTAAGTATAGATCTGTCAGTACTGAGACATGAATGAAAATCTGTATATATTTGTTTAAAGGAATTTCCATAATACATTACTTATGGGATTGTAATTTATTTTGTCAACCTGTTTTGCCAGTTTGTCTGGCTATGTCTGCTTGTAATAAATCCAAAATGCCTTTTAGTGTGGGCAGTCTTTTGCGTAGTCCCTTTTACATTCCAGCTTACATCTTGACTATTTTACTGTTTCTGCGTTGATGGTGCCTTCCAATTTAATGTCATTTTCAAATTTCATTTGTGTGTTGTTTATGCCACTTTGCATGTCAGTAATGAAAATACTGAAACTCAGGACCTAAATCAACCTTAGTGGCAGCTCACTTCTCCCCCCAACTCTGTCTCTGACCATTTATCATTACCCCCTGTTTACAGCTCTTTCAATGGTTTTCAGACCATCTGAGAATAATCATCTCCAAGACAATTTGAATTAATATTACAAGTCAGAGCTTATGAAACATTGAATTAAATACTTTATGAAAATCCAAATATATTACTTGTACTGCATTCCCTTTACCCATTAATTTTCTAATTCTATCAGAAAAAAACAATCAAGTTTGTCTGTCATGATTTGTTCTCTATATATCCATACTGCTCATTTATTACTCATGGGCCTTCCCTTATCTTTTTCCATGTACAGATGCTTTATCTTAATGGCTTCTATTAGTAAAAACAAATGATACTATGTTACTTCTTGTACGGTCAATCATAGAAGTGTTAGACTTGTTCATTTGTTCATCAGTAGATGTTGAGGACTTACTCATATATGTGTTCCCAGTATAAATCTTCATGTGACAAACGAGCACACTTAAAGCTGACTGACACGTATTTGGTTGGTCAAGAACAGAGAAGTCTTCTCCATTTTTCTACTATATGCCACTAATTCTAATATATATTTATAACTACATGCATATATATGTATATTATTTAATTGTAGTTTTCACTCTTTTATTATGTTACTACTTTTCCCTAGGACACTGCTTCATATATATTTCCCTAACATTTTAGTGACACCAACATTATTCAGAATCTTCCAAAAAACACTGCCAAGAAAGTGGTCCCTTTCAGATTTTTAAGACTGAATGTAGTATGAATCCAGTTTATGAAAAATAGCTATTCTTATAGAAAGTCAGAGATACTTTGAAAAACTAGCTATTTTCTTTCATAATGATTGCCTTTAATAAAAAAGAGCCCTGTTCTAATAGCCACATATGCCATTTTACTATGCCAAAATATGCAAATGCTCTCATAAAATATTATTTTATAGTAATTTTTATTTCTCAATTTCTTTGCTCAGAATCTGCATTTATTACTTTAATTTTAACATCAGTTGAACAATATTGCCACATTTAACAAGCAAATAAAAATCTTCAATGTTCTCCTTCTTTCTTAAAAATTAAACATGTAAGATATTTTAAGAGAAGTACGTATTTTATACAAATGTGAGTTTATAAATACTTAACAATTTATAATTAAGTGAATTAATTGCTACATATATAATTTAAGTGTAGACCCAAAAATTGTAAACATCTGCTTTTCTACGTAAATGTGAAGATGGTCTTATTACACGATAGAATTCTCCCTTTCAGATCACTGGATTTACAGCGGTTCATCCAATAGAATGTCACTTACTGAAAAATTATTTCATAAATGTGAACAATCACTTTGCTTTTTATCTTCTAGGTATTCATTCTTTAATATTATAATTGTTCTTTGGAACCTTTGCAATGCAGTTACACAGCCAATTCTTGGCTATAGTTGAAGTCTCGTAAGTAAATGACAAAATATCTTTTTAAGCCTAATGAGGGCTGAAGTTTGCCAGGTAAAACGCTTCGTAATTGTTTGATGGTTGCTGCCGGTAGGAATTAATGTCACATGGAATCTCAGAGCTGACAACCCCTTAAATACATACATATAGTCTTAATTTTTCACTGGTAATATAATGTTGCATTCAGCTTCGATCACACAAGGAATGCACATGTTTATAGATTCAGCTGCAGTCAATGACCATTTGAAAAGAATTATCCAAAATGATACATCCTGTTTCATTAGAAGCAGAAGAAGTAGGAAAAGTGTGTGGCTTTTGGAAGAGCCTCTCCGTAAGGAATAGCATCATTTTAATCAGGAAATTTGTTCGGGCTCAAGCTCAGGAGGAGCTCTCATTGGCATGCTTACCGTAACACCAGTCAGAAGGTAAAAGGAGTATTGTGATTTTGCTGGACATCCTCTGATTTGTGCCCTTGAGATAGTGTGATGCTGTTACATGATCAGTCCCATACTGTCATCCAGAAAAAGCTTTTTTATTTTTATTGGTTTTTGTTTCATTTTTTAAAATTAATGCCCAATGGTTCATACTCTTTCTCCTTTTTGTATGGCATGCAAGCATTATAGAAGTTTCCAGAGCAGTCTAAAAAAGCATTACCCAGTAATTCATCTCTAAGATACATACCTAACAAGACATATGCATCACAAGACATATATATACTAACTTATACAAATGGAGTCATAATATACGTATTGCTTTGTAATTTTTTTTCACATCCACTCTACTCCTTTTCACTATTTCATTTTCCCTTACATGAAAAGCATAACTTATTTAACCATATATTATTGATTGAGTTTTGTGTTCTTGCCTTTTTACGATTAAATATAATGCTATAATAAACATTAATGTATGTATATGAATATACTAAATGCATACACACAAACATAATTTTCTGGAAGCAGAAATATTATGTCAAGAATTTGAAAATCTCATTATTAAGAGACACTGCCAAATTCCACCTTCCAAAAATTATATCTAATTTTATACCCTTTATGTTTGCCAGCAATAGCCATTATTACTTTTATTCTTAACCGCTTTCTCTATATATTTTAAAGAGCCAATGGCCTCACTAATACGATTAGCATATCTAATGAATTAACTAGCACAGCCGAAAGAACCAAGATGCATCCTACCAAAACTGTCAGTTAGGTTCCTAGGAAAGCAACTGAGGTGTTTATGCCTTTAATAATTGAGTTTGTGCTGTATAGAATTTGCTGAATGACCAACTCTATTTTATTTCTCTTTATAACAATTCCCATAGTCCCTTAACAACCTCCATTACAGAAAGTTAATTGTAAGAATATGAACGAACTTATATGGTACTATTATTAAGCATAAAACAAATAAACATCATCACAGAGACTTCAGGTTAGACAATGTGTCTTTTTACTTGCTGAATACCTTATTACAAAGTATTATATATGTCAGAGCAAGAGTTTACACATATGACCATAACATTTTTCCTCCCCTCTCACAACTAGGTTCAGATTTCCTGAGTCTTGTTTCCTTGATAATACAAATAAAAATAATGTAATCTAACCTAATCTAAATTAATCTATATATGTATGTATATGTATATGTAATATAAGCAAAAACTAGTTTGTGTGTGTGTGTATGTGTATGTGTATATATGTACAGTTTTTTGGATAATGGAAGCTAATTCCAGACCAATAGATATGAATTTTAAGATTATATAGTAGACTTATTGTTCTAAATCCTGTAGACTTATAAAACTATAATCACTTTCTATGCAACTCATCAATCATAAAGAGTGCCAGCTCCTAACATAATGGGAATTTAACACAGAGCTGGTATCCTTCAACTTAAAGAAAATAGGCAAGAAAGAATAATACATTTTAGGAGGTGGCTTAATACATCTTTTAAGGTTAAGGTCTATAATGTAATTGTTTTTCAAGTATGTAATGGTTATGCAGTCTTAGTTTTGCCATGCATTATGAATGTGTTTCTAGTGAAGATCATGATTTTTATTTTAATTTACAAGTTTTGCCTCTTAAAACCACTATAGCCTCAGAGTTCACCTAACTGAAGATCTGCTAGTAAAAGGTCATTCTTTACATTCAAAAGTTATCTGAAGGTTTACATTGCAAGTTCTTACGAATTATTTTTTAACATTTC
This sequence comes from Balaenoptera acutorostrata, assembly GCF_949987535.1. NCBI lineage: Eukaryota > Metazoa > Chordata > Mammalia > Artiodactyla > Balaenopteridae > Balaenoptera > Balaenoptera acutorostrata. The sequence goes on along the minus strand of NC_080071.1, from coordinate 69,808,647 downwards.
TATTTAATTTGTGAAATTATTCATAGCCTCTCCACTGGTTCCCTCCCTATCACCTCTAAAATGACAAAATGATGAAATATACTGTTTGGGAAACATCTCATCCAACATGTTTTGAAGCATCCTGTTAAATTGATTATTATTTCTAAATGTTATTTTGCTGAAGCAAATAAAAAGGGAGGTGGTGAGGAAGGCAGGAGTCTGTTGTCAGAAAGATCAACCAGACCGCATTCAACATGCCAGTTATGGGAGATGGAACACAACTGAGCATCTTGTGAGTAGTGCTTTTTTAGACTGCTCTGGAGACTTCTATAATGTATACATAAGTTAAATTTTAGTAGACAATGACAATTTTTCCCCAAACTTCTTGTACTAATATGTATTTACCGACATAATCATTCCCATTTTTCCATATCTTTGGTAACTTGATTTTGCAGGTCACTTCAATTTTAGACAGTATAATAGGTGTGTAGTGGTATCTCATTGTGGTTTTAGTTTGCATTTCTCTGGTTTTAATTAGGTTGCACATGTTTTCATATGTTTAAGGACCATTTTTATCTGTTGCACATTTTTTATTGGATGGGTCCTCTTTTCCTTATTGAACTATAAAATTAATTTAAATAATTTGACTACAAGCCCTTTATAGGTTACATGTGTTGCAAGTATATTTCCTTTCAGTGGCTTGCATTTTCACTCCCTTAAACTGTCTTCTGATGAACAAACATTTTGAAAGTGTGCATGTTAATCTTATTTCTTAAAAACAAACAGTTTTTCCACAAGCCGTTCTTCAATGGCAATTTGGCTTCTGTGCCCTTTGCACATAGGGGTTTCTTTGTCCAAAAATAACCTGGTTCTTGACCTCACTTTTCCCTTAAACTCCATCAACCTGTGAACTATCTTTATTCTCTCCAAAATCTTAGTTTTTCCTTCAATTTACTTCATTAAAAAACTATATTTCAACTAGATCACTTATATTATATTCTAATTATTTCTTTACTTTTCGGCCTCCCTAACTAAACCACAAAGTAACTTGTGGGCAAGAAATATCATCTCATTCATTTTCTGATATGTAGCCTAGTGTAGTTATTAGTTAATGCTTAAAAACAGGCACCTAATGAACACTGTTAGATCAAATTACATCAAATTTATCTTCTTTATCATACGGTAAAATCAAATAGGGTAAAGCATCTGTCTTATTCATTTTTATCTCTTTTATAATCTACCACTGTACTTTTTACTTGAAAGATACTTGTCAAATACGTAATGAATTGTCTAAAAAGTTGAAGTGATTAAAAGTCTGAAATATAGCAGATATTTAAAAATAACTAATGTTTTGTTAATTCCAAATGTAAACTATGACTTGAGTTAGGTTAATATGGACTAATTAGATATAGCCCTTCAGAAATAGTTTTAAATATTTTAAGTAGATTAGATTCATCATTAATAAACCAATTTCTATATATATGTACAACATTTTCATTCTTTCTGTGTTTGTTTTCTTTTTTTAGTCATTCTAAATTATGATTTTGTTTAAATATATTAATAGAATAAATTTAAAACTCTGTAGTTAAAATTATGAGCAAATTAAGACATGTGCCTAGCTGCCACATTCTAACTTGATATTATCATAAATGTGACATTAGAAGAAATCAAAATGTCTGAAACTTTAGTTTTTAGCCAAAACAGATTTATTTGTGCCCTTTTCCAGTTTGAAGTGAAGTTTTCATATATAATCTTGGTAGTAAACTTCAAATATAGATGAGATCACATTGAAAATATCTTCTTACTGAACCCCATGACTGCTACATCATTATTTTGCCCTTGAATTCAGTTAACTCTGATAGACAATATATAAAAGCAAATAAATAATGTATTTCTCTACATAAAGAAATTTATAAACTATATAATTGTTTAAAAATAGACAACTCAATTTCTTCTGTTATTTTTATTCATACCTAAAATTATATAAGATTAATTTCTATGAATTTTTTCTGAAGTATTGGCTCTGAGATATACCATCCAAGTTGAGATATACTACTCATAGAGATGAAGTCTAATATACAGTTCACTTCAGGTGACCCTGCCAATTCTGAGAAGTGCTTAAGAGTATTTAATAAAAATGTCTAACATAATTAATTCAATGGTTATATAATTTTATTCTATTTTTAATCCAAGTTATACTGTGCCGTTAGAATACATGCATTCAGTATTATATTCCAATGTCCCAAGACAGTTACTGTATGAAGTCCTTAATAGCCTATACCAGTTAAAGCATTCTTACAAAATAAATATGGTTTGTCTTGTGAATGAGAGTGGGATTAACAAAAGCCACTAATTAGTACTTCTTTTTAAAAACGCCTATCAGAGAATTTTCTAAGGCATAGAACTTTAATACTTTAAGTGATTTAATTTTAATAAAAAATCTTAACTTTTTTAATGCTTTTTTTTATTATATGTGAAGAGAGTAATAGATGTATTATGGTGAAAAGAGCCCTTCAATTAAAACTAACGCTTGGGTTTGAATCTTAGTTCTACTACAATTTAGCTATGAACTTGAACAAGTTAACACGGTCCTAAGATATGGTGGGATACCTCTAGAAATGTGCCAGTGAATTTCAAACAAGGTTTAGAGGATTATTTGATGAAAAGAAGGGAAACTAAAGCATTAGGGGGATGGTCAGGCGAAATCCAGAATTCCCAAATCTGACAGTCCTCTGGAATCACCTATAAGCTGCTTAAAAAAATACAAATTCCTCCACAGAACCACTAAATCAGTGTCTGAGAGAGAATATGAACTTGAGAAACATTAACACCAAATGGATCCTAAAATATCCCTTCGAAATCTAATGCCCTTGGATTCTATGAATACTAATCACCTTGTAAAATGGAGGTTAATTTTTACCTCCCCAGGTTGTTGGTATTCTGACAAAGTATCTAGTAACTCATTAATAGCTATGTAGATGTAGATGTACATCTTTTTAGCATTAACTCAACTTCTAAATATATACCCGTTAACTTAATTATGTGATTAAATTCTATTTCCCCTAATAAACTCATGCTCCATGAAAATAAGTGCTTTCTTTTTCCTCATCTTTGGATCTTGGATCTCTGGTGCCTAGCCCAAGATTGGCCCTTAGAGGCACTTATTAAATATCTCTTCTCTTGTGTGGCTGAATGAATAAATCAGGCAGGGCATCAAAAGCTAGGAACGGGGACTAAAACTGCATAGCAGTGGGAGTTTATGAAAAGCTCTGCAGTTTATTATAATGAGTTTTGACTAGCAGATCTAAAACAATTCTGCAATATTCTAATAGTGTGAACAAATTCTTACTGCCAAGCACTTTTGCTTGCTTTGGCAAGCATACATCCTTCTCCGGGGAACTCATTCCAGAAGAACTGTCCCTTCTACACTCAGAGTTCTACACTTTGCCATAGCAGATGGAGCAGTCAGCAAGAGAATACAGTGTAGATTCAGAATGATTAAATTTTGAGAATTTGTGAATTTACAGTTTGGATATGAAGACTTATCATCATTCTAATAAAGTTTCTATCACCTGGCTTGCCACTGTGATATCTAGAGCAGGATAACTTGGACTGTTTCAATAAATTAATACAAAATTCACCTAAGGCAAGCATCATAAAAGTAGAAATAACAGTATCCTCTTAATCCCAGGTGAGGATGATGTTATCCATCTAATTTAGCAGAGTTAGACTGGAGTTGCCACTCTATACTCATTCACTCATTGGACTTAAGTCTAAATGCAAACATTTAGAAGTTACTATGTAGAAAAATACTACAGACAGCACAAAATTTGGAGGCAGAACAAATTTGTATTCAAGCCTTGTTATTCTGCTAGCTGTGTGACATAGGCAGGCTATTTAATTTCCTTGCACCTCAGTTCCGTCTTCTGTAAAATTGGAATAACAATACTGACTTCATGAATTGGAATAACAATACTGACTTCATGATGTTGTTGGGAGGATTAAATATAACAATTGACAAAGAACCACTGTCATGGATGGCACATAGTAAGCACACAGTAGGTGCCTATTGTCTTCATTAACACAATTCAACCAAGTGAAATGACTTACCAAGACTACAAAAGTAGATGTGCCTTTCCAACTATGAATCATTTAGGAAAAGACTATTTAGCCAATGTCATAATTATTTCAAATGTCATATGTTTCATCATAATAACCTTAGAACAACAGCAAATTGCTTTCATGATAAAAACCAAAAAAGACAAATGACATACTTTGTGAGTCTATTGTTAAAGTATTCTTTCTCATGAATAAATATTTTGATTGAGAATTATCTAAAACTATACACTTTAATGCAGTAGTTTATAGCTTTTAATGATTTCAACAGTGATGCAAGATTATTGTCTTTTGTACTCAAAAACTGCATTCATGAAGCTGCTACCACCTGATTATGTAAATGTTCCTGAAAAACTTGAGACTGCATTATCTTGTAAATGCATTATCTTGTAAATGTATTATCTCTTTGATTAGTGTCTATGGCCACTTCTTTTAGAATCCGCCTCTGTTTATTGCTCTTTGAATGTAGTATCCCAGAAATCAATGAATACTGATTTAAACTGTGTTTCAGACTTTTTTATTTTTTTAGTCCTTCTGTTTGCTTTGATTGGAGCTTTGATTGTTTCACGTCCATACAAAGGTCACCAGTAGCTTAGAAATACAGGTATGGATTAATTCATAGAGATTTGCCTTCAACGAATATTTTTTATATCAAGTGCTTTTATATGGGCCAAAAAATGATCAACATGATAGACAAAGTTACAGATTCCCCAGGAAACTATATCTAACAGGTCCCTTGTTCCACATCTCTTCAAAGGTATACAGATAAGTTGAGGTAAAAGACATGCCCGAGATGCACAGTTTATTAGTGTCAGAGCCAAATCATCATACTGAATTCTTGTCACTGTTACTTTGTCTATCATCTCATCAAAACCTGAAATAGGGCTTCCCTGGTGGCGCAGTGGTTGGGAGTCTGCCTGCCAATGCGGGGGACACGGGTTCGAGCCCTGGTCTGGGAAGATCCCGCATGCCGCGGAGCGACTGGGCCCGTGAGCCACAATTGCTGAGCCTGCGTGTCTGGAGCCTGTGCTCCGCAACAGGGGAGGCCGCGGTGGTGAGGGGCCCGCGCACCGCGGTGAAGAGTGGCCCCTGCTTGCCGCAACTAGAGAAGGCCCTAGCACAGAAACGAAGACCCAACATAGCAATCACTCAATCAATCAATAAATCAATAAATCTTTAAAAAAGAAAAAAAAGAAAAAAGCCTGAAATAAATGTAATTTTGTGAGGAAATTTTTAAAAACAATAATAATGAAAATAATTTGAATATAACAGTTCATATTACAGAAAAATGGAAAATTTCAGCTATTCTTACATTATTAAAAATAAGAGTGAAATAACAATCTTATTCTTAAATCTGAGAAAAGAATTATGCTTTATTACAGAGTAAGACTACCAAATATAAGACTGTTGACATGATTGAATTACAAGGGAAAAAAACCCTCAAATTCAATTTAAAAATTAAAGATATTTAAAGAAAGAAACCATAGACAAACCAAAGGTCATGAAGATTTCCTCCTATGTTTTCTTCTAAATGTTTTATAGCTTGAGTTCTTACATTTATGTCTTTGATCCACTTTGAGTTACTTTTTTCTGTATATTCTGAGGTAGGGGTCTAGCTTCATTCTTTCAAATGTAGATATACTATCGTCCTTTTGTCCTTTGTTAGAAAGACTGTTTTTTCCCCATTGAACTGTCTTGGCACCCTGGTCAAAAAATCAATTAGCTATAAGTATATGGGTTTATTTCTGGATTCAACTCCCTTCCATTGATCCATATGTCTATTATTTTATGCCAGTACCACACTGTAGCTTTTTGTCATGTTATGAAACCTAGAAGTATGAGTCTTCCAACTTTGTGATTTTTTTAAAGATTGCTCTGACTATTCTGGGTCCCTTGAATTTCTATATGAATTTTAACATCAGCTTGTCAATTTCTGCAAGAAAGCCATTTGGGATTTTGATAAGGTTTGAATAGAGTCTATAGATCAATTTGAGAAGTATTTCTATCTTAACAATATTAAATCCTCCCATTCAAGAACATGAGATATCTTTTTATTTATTTAGATCTTCAATTTTTTTCAACAGTAAATTATAGTTTAATTTTCAGTGTAGAAGTCTTAAACTTCCCTTAAAAAATTTACCCCTAAGTAATTCTTTTTGATGCTATTGTAAATGCAATTGTTTTCATAATTGCGTTTTTTGATTTTTCATTGCTTGTGAAAGAAATACAGTTTATTAAGGTATATTTTCTTGTGTCCTTCAATCTTCCTGAACTTATTTATTAGTTCCAATAGTTGTGTGTGTGTGTGCATGTGTGCATATTACTTAAGGTTCTGTATATGCAAAATCATATCACCTGCAAATAGAGATAGTTTTCTTTTTCATTTCAAGTCTGAATGTCTTTTATTTTTTAATTGGAGTAGAGTTGCTTTACAATGTGTTAGTTTCTGCTGTACAGCAAAGTGAATCAGTTATACATATACAGTACATATATCCACTCTTCCTTCCCTTTTAGGTCACTACAGAGCATTGAGTAGAGTTCCCTGTGCTATACAGTAGGTTCTCATTAGTTATCTATTTTATATATAGTAGTGTATATATATTAATCCCAATCTCCCAATTCATCCCACCACCTCTTCCCCCCTTGGTAACCATAAGTTTGTTTTCTAATCTGTGACTTTATTTCTGCTTTGCAAATAAGTTCATCTGAACCATTTTTCTAGATTCCACATATAAGCAATATTATACGACATTTGTCTTTCTCTTTCTGACTTACTTCACTCTGTATGACAATCTCTAGGTCCATCCATGTTGCTGCAAATGACGTTATTTCATTCCTTTTTATGCGTGAGTAATATTCCATTGTATATATATACCACATCTTCTTTATCCATTCCTCTGTCGATGGACATGTCCATGTCCTGACTATTGTAAATAGTACTGCAATGAACATCGGGGTGCATGCATCCTTTTCAATTATGGTTTTCTCCAGATATATGCCCAGGAGTGGGATTGCTGGGTCATATGGTAGCTCTATTTTTAGTTTTTTAAGGAACCTGTATACTGTTCTCCATAGTGGCTGTACCAGTTTACATTCCCACCAACAGTGTAGGAGGGTTCCTTTTTCTCCACACACTCTCTAGCATTTATCGTTTGTAGATTTTTTGATGATGGCCATTCTGACCAGTGTAAGGTGATACCTCATTGTAGTTTTGATTTGCATTTCTCTAATAATTAGTGATGTTGAACATCTTTTCATGTGCCTCTTGCCCATCTGTATGTCTTCTTTGGAGAAATGTCTATTTAGGTCTTCTGCCCATTTTTTGACTGAGCAATCAAGCTCCCTGACTTCAGACTATACTACAAAGCTACAGCAATCAAAAAAGTATGGTACTGGCACAAAAACAGAAATATAGATCAATGGAACAGGATAGAGAGTCCAGAGATAAACCCACGCACCTATGGCCACCTAATCTATGACAAAGGGGACAAGAATATACAATGGAGAAAAGACAGTCTCTTCAGTAAGTGGTGCTGGGAAAATTGGACAGCTACATGTAAAAGAATGAAATTAGAACACTCCCTTAACACCATAAACAAACAAACAAACAAAAAAACCTCAAAATGGATTAAAGACCTAAATGTAAGGCTGGATACTATAAAATTGTTAGAGGAAAACATAGGCAGAACACTCCTTGACATAAATCAAAGCAAGATCTTTTTTGGTCGACTGCCTAGAGTAATGAAAATAAAAGCAAAAATAAACAAATAGGACCTAATTAAACTAAATATCTTTGTAAAAAACCTTATTTGTCTGACTAGAATCTCTTGTATTCAGTATACAGTATTCAGTATACAGTATACAGTATACTGTATACAGTATTTAATAGAAGTGGCAAGAGTGGACCTATTTGACTTATTCCTAATTATAGAGTGAAACCATTCACATTTTCATCATTAAGTATGATGTTTGCTGTGGGTTTTTCATAGAAGGCCTTTTCAGGTTGAGTTAGTTCTATCGTAATCCTAGTTTGTTTAGCATTTTTATCATAACAGGGTGTTGGATTTTGTCAAATACTTTTTCTGCATCAATTGAGTTGATCATATGGTTTTTGTCCTTTTTTCTATTAATATGATGTATTACATTCATTGATTTTTGAATGTTAAATTGACCTTGTATTTCTGGGATCAGTTACACTTGGTTATGATTTATAATCCTATTTATAGATTGCTGGATTTGGCTTGCTAATATTTTGTTAAGTATTTTTGCATCTATATTCAAGGGGTATTAGGCTGTAGCTTTTCTTGTGATATCTCATTTGGTTAATATTAGCCTCAAAAATAGCTGGGAAGTGTTCTCTCCTTGTTTACATTTTGGAAGGGTTTGTGAATAATTATCATTAATTCTTCTGTGATAGTTGGTAGAATTACCAGTGAAGCCAGCTGGGTCTGGACTTTTCTTTGTGGGAACATTTTAAATTACTTAATCAATCTTTTGTTATAGGTCTATCAAGAGTTTTTAATTTCTTCATAAGTCAGTTTCAGTAATTAGAGTCTTTCTAAGACTTTGTCATTTCCATCTAAGTTATATAACTGTGAGCATATAGATCATTGTTGATAGAATTCCCTTACATTAATTTTTGTTTCTGTAAGATTGGTACTAATACCTACTCTTTTTTTTTTTTCTAGATTTTAGTAATTTGAGTTTTCTCTGTTTATCTTGGTCAGTTTAGCTAAAGATTTGTCAATTTTGTTGATCTTATCAAAGAACCAAATTTTGGTTTTGTTGATTTTCTCTATTGTTTTTCTATTCTCTATTTTATTTATTTCCATTCTTTATTGTTTCCTTCTTCCTGCTTGCTGTGAGTTTAGTTTGGTTTTATTTTTCTAGTTTCTTAAGGTGGAAAGTTAGGTCATTGACTTGATACCTTTCTTTTTTACTATAGGTGTTCACAGCTATAAATTTCTCTGAGCACTGCTTCAGTTGAACCTCTAGTTTTGGTATTTTGTGTTTTTGTTTTTACTCATCTCAAGGTATTTTCTAAATTCCTTTGTAATTTCTTCTTCTTTGAACAACTGGTTATTTAAGAGTGTGTTATTAATGCACACATATTTGTGAATTTCCCAAATGTCCTTTTATTATTGATTGCTAATTTCATTCCATTGTGGTCAGAAAGCATACTTTGTATGATTTCAATCTTATTATTTTTATTGAGGCTTGTGTGTGGTCTATCTTGTAAAATGTTCTGTTTGCACTTAAAAGGAAGCTGTATTCTGCTGCTCTTGTGTGAAATGTTTTGTAGATGTATAAGTCTAGTTTTTCTTTGTTTTTTAGTGTTGTTCTATTTCCTTGTTGATGTTCTGCTAGTTCTATCTATCATTGAAAGTGGAGTATTAATGTTTCCAACTATTATTGTTGAATTGTGTTTTTTTTTCTCTCTGACCTTCAGAGGGCTCTTCTTGGCTGTATCAGCCCCGCCCCTCTTGCAGTCTTCTAAGCTTCTGGATGTTCTGCTGTTTTGCTTGTATCAGAGCTACCAGCCTCCTTTTCATTGCTCTCTACAAATATTACCATTGTTTTCAATGATGGCCTTAGGCATGGAGTAAGTTCTCCATTCTTTCTCCAAAGGCAGAACTACAGAGCTCTTTATACTAAAGACCTGCCTTTTCTCCATGCAGAAACTCTGTGTCACCGCATAGGTGCTGGGGACAGGAATCCTGTTTTCCAGGAGCTAACTCTGCCCTCTGAGAGGGCAATGAGGGTAGGCTGCCAGATCCTAGTCTTAACTTGCCCTTCCTGTCATGGAATCTCTGCCCTAGGGGCGAGGGCAATCTGGGTCCCAGTATTCTCAGCCTACTGCACCTGGGGAGAATTTGTGTCCTATCATTGGGGGCTGGGTGGGACAGAGAGAGACTTGGTCATTTTGGCTAAGGCCGCCTGAAGCAGAGCCTCTGCAACTTGGAACAGGATTTGTGGGATTGGAGGATGAGAATGCCAGTAGTCTGCCCCTCTGAGGATACAACTGTAGCCCCAGACTGGGAGCTGGGAGGAGAGGGACCTGAACATACTTCCAGTAGAGCTTCCAAAAACAAAGAGCTGGCACACAGGCAATGAAGCCACTCAAATTCCATAGACCCTCCCTCTCTATTCTATTAGAGATTAGGTAGATTTTCTTGAATGAATTATTCTCCATTTTCTCTATGTCCTTAGGACAGTATCCAGACATTTTAAATGATTGTGTGTGTGTATGTTTTAATGATTTTCACCAGTTGTATTATATTGCTGTTTTGCTGAGGGAGAAGGTCTGCAGAGCTCCTTACTCCATCATTCTTGAAGTCCCACCCCCTAGAGGATTGTAGAATAATTTTTTAATATTTTGTTTTTCACTCAAAAATTGGTTTCTTTGCCAGTGCATGCAAAATAAATGAACAGTCTTTGTTTTAACATATAACTGCAGTACAGTTTATTAATTTTAGTGAAGAATTATATACTTATTGATAGATTGTATGGGACAGATGTTAAATATCCCTTAAGCAGGCAGTATCTCAGAACTCTAAGCCTTATTGTTGATATTTCAAGATTTGGAGAACTTAGAAAATAATTTAATTAATGAAACTTTAACTCTACTACAATTACCCATCTTTTTTCTTTTTCTCTTTGTAATTATCCATTATGATGTAGTGGTAAGAATATCTGATTAGAATTAGGGAACCTGAGATTGATCCCAGTTCTTCCTCATGAGCTTTTGACCTTCGGACAGTTGTTTTGCCTGGCTTTACTTGCTTTCTGTAAAATTCAGTAGCTAACCTAAATGATCTTAAAGCTCCATTTTGTTCTGCACTGATTCTAAGATCATGGTTCTATTTTTTCATTTCCTACATCCTTAAGTCCATACAGTTGGACTTCATTCTTAGTTACCCTCTTACTGCTAATTTCTCCAATGTGAATTCACAATGCAAAAAAAAAAAAGGTTTCTTGGGCCTCATTTTTCCTTGGCATTTCTGTAGCTTGGTAATATTGATCTACCCTAATTTAAAAAAATTTTTATTTCTTTCTTTCTTTATTTATTTTGGCTGTGTTGGGTCTGCATTGTTGTGCACCGGCTTTCTCTAGTTATGGCGCGCGGGGGCTACTCTTTGTTGCGGTGCGTGGCCTTCTCATTGCAGTGACTTCTCTTGTTGCGGAGCACGGGCTGTAGGCGTGATGGTTTCAGTAGTTGTGGCATGTGGGCTCAGTAGTTGTGGCTCGCGGGCTCTAGAGCGCAGGCTCAGTAGTTGTGGCGCATGGGCTTAGTTGCTCCGCAGCATGTGGGGTCTTCCCAGACCAGGGATTGAACCTGTGTCCCCTGCATTGGCAGGCAGATTCTTAACCACTGTGCCACCAGGGAGTTCCTACCCTAATTTTTTTTTTTTTTTTTTTTAAGTTTTAGTTGATTTTTATTTATTTATTTATTTATTTATTTATTTTTGGCTGTGTTGGGTCTTCGGTTCGTGCGAGGGCTTTCTCCAGTTGCGGCAAGCGGGGGCCACTCTTCATCGCGGTGCGGGGACCGCTCTTCATCGCGGTGCGCGGGCCTTTCTCTATCGCGGCCCCTCCCGTCGCGGGGCACAGGCTCCAGACGCGCAGGCTCAGCAACTGTGGCCCACGGGCCCAGCCGCTCCGCGGCACGTGGGATCCCCCCAGACCAGGGCCCGAACCCGTGTCCCCTGCATTAGCAGGCAGATTCTCAACCACTGCGCCACCAGGGAAGCCCTACCTACCCTAATTTTTGAAACTGTGTCATAGAGAGTTTCAATGACTTTTCAGTGATCACGGAAAAAGTCACAGAAATGAAATTATGACATGAGTTTCTGAATACTAGACTTTTTCTATTGAAACAAAATGCCTAAGGCAAATTGACACTTTGCTGTATTTCACCTGGGTACCCTCTTGGAAATGAAGAAGCTAAATATAGTGGAATCCAGCAATGCTAGAGCAGATCAAATATGTTTCTCAAAAATTTTTTGACCCATCTGTGTATTCACTTATTCAGATTTTTGCTCAATGGTTACTGTAACCACAGAGAGAGTATTGTGATCAGAATCAGAAAATATTAAAAGGACTTTTTCTTCATTGGAATAATTCCCTTCCTGGATAACTCTCAAGGGCATTAGATTCTTCTTAGTGCATATATTAAGATTGACAGACTGTACGTTAAGAGTGTATCACATTGCTGAGGTTATGATATTTTTAGCTGGAAATCTGAGATCCACATAAGTGATATTCCAAATCCACACATTCATGCTTAATCTCCTAGAGAATGACACATGCATACTTTTCTCCCTTGTATATCAAGCCAAAACTGTTTTTGTTTTTCCTAGGTAAGGCTGTTGAGGCTGAGGTTTGTTGAGTGGCTATGAAAAGCCACTAAGTCACCCTACTTCCTAGAAAACCCTCTTCATCTATATATTCTTTTTTTAAATTAATTTTTATTGGAGTATAGTTGCTTTCTGATGTTGTATTAGCTTCTACTGCACAGCAAAATGAATCAGCCATACATATACATATATCCCCCTCCCTTTTGGATTTCCCTCCCATTTAGGATGCCACAGTGCATTAAGTGTAGTTCCCTGTGCTATACAGTATGTTCCTATCAGTTGTCTATTTTATACATAGCATTAATAGTGTATATGTGTCAATCCCAGTCTCCCAATTCCTCCCACCCCACCCCTTTCCCCCTTGGTATCCATACGTTTGTTCTCTATGTTGTGTCTCTATTTCTGCTTTGCAAATAAGGTCATCTATACCATTTTTCTAGATTCCATATATATATTCTTTTGGAGGAGTTTAGGGCCCAAGTCAGAGCCAACCAAAGGTATTCAAATTTACTCTCAGTGCTCCACATCCAGAGTAAGAGTCTTTTAAGACCTAATCAAATGAGTAATAGTGGCTACTTTCATCTCGAATATATTTTTCTGGCTTTTGTTAAGGTAGAGAGAAATCTGTTCAGCAGTCACAAAGTGACTAGTCATTAGAGTTCTTTTTCTGGCATAATGTTTAACTCAAATTGAGGGAAAATTGCCTAACATTCCTTGGAGACCAATTGCTTCCAACCAGACTGGTTATTAAATAATTCCAGTTCAGACCTATGATTGTTACATGCACCTTCATACTCAATTCACTGAGAACAAGCATGTTTTTATCTCAGCTAAGCATTAAATTCTGTAAATTAGTCTGGTTCTATAGGGTTGGGTAATAGTTCTTATAAAGTGCCTACATTCTGCTCCCTGATTTACACTGATGAGCAGTGAATACTTTCACTCATTTTGACCTTGACATCCCAGAGGGATCCTAGTGATACATAATCTGTTTAAGTCATTATAGACATTTTCACACAGTTTCCACTTTCTCACATCTTGCCAAATATTTCCAGTTGCCCTTTAAGCACAAATTTGACACTGAATTAGAGAATTATATAGAAATAAAAACAGTAATCTGTCTTTGAAAAGTAAAGTAATCTGGATATTAATCTAGATGTTTATGAACCTGCTTGATTAATTTATGGGAATATGCCATAACAAATATATTAGATCATTGTAAATAATATTGATTACACTAAGTATGAAGAAATAAAATCATTTTCATTTCTATTAGGTTTAACCAATGAAATTGCTCTTTTTTGTAGGCAGTTTTATAAGATTCACTCTAAATCTTGAAAGATTTAGACATACAAACTGAAATTCCTTAGTTTAAAAGGAAAACATTGTTAATGAAATTAACCCCTAATGCTCACACACTGGGTATTTAAAATATTCATTCACCAAATTTACATAATTTTCTATCCATCATAGTCATTAGTGGCAAAGTACTTTCCAGAGAGGGTCTGTCTTAGCACATCTCTTTAAATATACTCAGCAAATAGATACTTTTACCTGAAGTCTTGGTAAGGAACCACCTTCTATTGTTTTGTCTAAAAGGCGGGATTAGTAAATATCAAGGTGATTGAACTGTCTTCTCACATGTCAACTAGAAAAAAGTAGAACAAATTAAAAGAAAAAAAGAAGTACTAGGTTGGGGGAACCTATAGTTTAAAAAAGAGACACGTTATTCAATCACAATGTTTATGTAACTTGTTTGGATCTGGATTAAAACAAACTGTTAATAACAATCACAAAAAACAAATCAGGGAAATTTCAGTACTAACAGAATATTTGTTATTAAGAAATTATAGTTCCCTTTTTCTTTTTTTAGATCTCAACTCCTCTGCTTGTTCTAGTACTTCTCTCTTGCCTTTACCAAATCACTTTGTGTTCAAATCCTGCCTGTGTGTCAAGGCCTATTTCAAATGGCAACTTCTCTACAGAGTGTTCTTTAGTTTTCAAGTTTGTAGAAGTAAATACATATATATAACACACTTTCATACTTTTATACTGCCTTAGACTATGGTTACCTGTTTATATGCTGTATTTTACAAACAAGAAGCTCACTGGAATAGGATGTGGGCCTTATTCCTTTTTGAAACCCACAGAACCTAGACTCATGAATTATTTTAATGAACATTTTAATACTGGCTGTGTGGAAGTTTATTGTTTTGTTTTGGTTGAAAAGGTTGCTGGAGAATCTCATTTTAGTTAGGGAGCTAAAAATGCATATATGTCAGTATAGTCAATGCATAAAAAATAGAACCTACACGAAGTGCAAAGAGGGAAAGAAGAAGGAAGTCTCATTCTGCCAATGTAGAACCCAGAAGGTCTAGTGGAATATTTCAGCAGGATTTTGTAGAAGAGATGGGCTTTTTTAAATCTTCAAACTTTTTCTTCTTATCCATCCTTAAGCATCCACCAAGGTCCCTTTTTTTTTACACCAACCTCATGATGTTAGTCCCTTATTGTAGGATCTCCCATCAACTATAGGACAGGGTCAAAATTATTTAACATGGCACACACATATTTAGCACATGGCCCATATTTTAAACTTAATTTAACACTGTTAATACCCAATATAATTCAGTTATATCTAATGGCTTACAATGTGCTAGACTTCTTCCTGTGCTGTGCCTCATGGCATTGTATATATTTTATGTTGTTTTGTTTAGCCTCAGCACCCCTGTCCTTCAGGGGAATTATTGCTTATCCTTCTAATTCTTTTTTAAACTTTTCTTTTCATCATCTAGCTTCCATCAGAAATACACAGCTCAGCACAGATGTAGTAGCCTGACCCCACCTGCCTCTGTATTTAGGGACACTCCCTGCCATGGCCCTCTCTTAAGCCAAGATTTCTTTGACCTTCTTGTTCTTCAGGCAGGGAGGTTTTTTGTTGTTGTTGTTGTTCTTACTGCATCTTGTACATATCTCTTATTATAGTTAGTGATTTAACTTTGCCAAGTTTTAGTTATCTTGTCTGTAAAATGCAGAGTGTAAACCAGAATAATCTCTAAAGTCACCTCCAGCTTTAGTGTTCTTTAATAGCCACTGCTCCTGAGAAAGGCCATTCAAGTGCCATTCAAAGCAGTGGTACCTAATAGATGGGATTCTCTGGCAAATCATAATTGTGCCACAACTGACACTAATCTCTGAATTAATCCTTAGCTCCTATGATTATGCAAGAGTAATGTATATAAATTCTCCAAGTTGCTTTTTACCTTTAACCTATTTATGGCTTTTTGTTTTTTTTGGTTTAGTTGGTTGATTTTATTAGGTTTTGTTTTAATTTTGTTTGTTTTGCCATCTATGAATTTTTAATTATTATATTCTCAATTCTGTAATTTTTCCTCCTATGGTTGCTGAGTTTAATACTGTGCTTTAGGTGGTGATAAAATCTCAGAACTGTAAAAATATGCATTTACATTTTTTTTCTAGTATTTAAATGCTTTCTTTTTTTATATACCACATTATAACATCTGAAATGTATTTATGTTTAACTAGTGAAATAGGAATCATGACTTTTCCCCAAAGGGCTAGCCAGTTATCCCAAAGTTATTTATCAAATATCCCATTTGGTCCTCAAATATTTAAAATAACATATTCTGTGGGCCTATTTATCCTTTTATTAGTAGTCATTCCTTTAAAATTTTATTGTTATTCTAAATCATATGTTTTGATTCTGATGGAAAACATCGTTCTTACACTAATTTTTTACTCTTTTTGAAGGTAAATGGGAATAAATTATTAGGCTTGATATCAAGCTTCCTGATTTGGATGGAAAAAATAAAATTCCATTTTTGCCTAGAATAGTGTATCAAAGGCATATTATTCATCTTCTGCTATTAAATAGGTCTCCTGTATGTGCATGTGAGTACTTCCATTGTATTAGACACTTTGCTAAACAATTTATAAACTTTTATCTCATTTAATCTTCACAATAGCTCTGCAGGTGGGTGCTATACTCCTGTGTTTTACATATGAGGACACTGATGCTTATGAGTTAACTAAGTTGACTATGTAGCCAGTAAATGGTGGAAACCACATCACACACAGGCTGGTTTGGTTCCAAAGCCAATGTCCACTTAAACATTTCCATTATATCTTTTTTATCAACCTGATCTAGGATTCTTACAATTATACTGGGCAGTTGATTCCATCTGAAACACTGAATTTCCTTACTTAAAGAATTGAGAAGACCAGCAGAAAGGAAGGGAAAGCTAGAGGGAGACTATAGTCAGCAGAGTTAAGACTTCATTTACTCTAGTATATTTGGTCTCACTTTCAAATTTATTGACATATAAATATAGATCTGTAGAAAAACAGTCATTTCTGCATCCTGTTCAAGTAATGAACACATAAGCTTTTGAGAAAAGACAGATTATGTTTTTATACTCTTCATATAAGAACAAAATCAAAATTTGTAATGTGAAATCAGAAAGGATTCTGTTTCTCATAATGAGCATATCTAAAATGAAGAATACTAATTCACAACTTTGATCAATGGGATTCTCTTTAACAGTATAAAGGGAACTTAATGTTCAGGGCTCATTTTGCAGATCCACTTAATAATTTCCAGCCATACCTACTCCCAACGCTCCCAAATTTCTTCCACGATGACTAATTTTAGGGACTGTTGTGATGGATATTGAAATGGGTGTTGAAGTGTAATGAATATTGAAAAGCACAAATCATGGCCTATAAAAAACACAATTTTTGTTTCCCACTGTCTGTTTAACATTTATTTGGTGACATTGTCTCCTGGCTCTGGATGGGAATTTGGTCAGAGTACCCATGACTTTTCTGCTCACTCTGAGATACTTAGTAATTCTGCAGTCACCTTTAAGTGACTGTCTCCGTTAAGAGTGTCTATTCCAAGATATTCATCAATATTTTCATATTCATTCAAAGGTAAAACTTCCCCTCCCTCTCTGCCAGTTAAGACTACTGTTTGACAGCCACCGTCTTCCAGAAAGGGAATGTGGTGGCTTCTTTCTCTTTTTACTCTCTCTGCCTCCACAGCTTGCTTACTACAGCTTTTGGCCCTCTAGGACTGGCACTTGAGAGGGAAGAAGGGAAAGTGGAAACATGAAAGTTTCTTCCTTGGGGATGGCGTGAGCCCTGCCAGCAGACGCGTCTCTGTGCTGTGCTCTTCGATATTCATATCACTAGGTTCCCCTCCATTAGGAACTCTCTTGATGCTAGGGATGCTTCCCAATCGATTGGCTGTCCAATCCTTCCAACCTTTGTTTCGGTGGCCCACCCCACCCAATGCCCTGCTCATGAGAATCATTCTCCTTCCCAAGTTGTCCTCTGGAACAGGACTTGGAATGGCTTCAGGCCTCTTCTTTATGTCCTATATGGCCAGTGTCTGGTCCAGGGAAAGCATTCCCATAGAAGCAGAAAGTAGAATGGTAGTTGCCAGGGGCTGGAGGGAGGGGGAAATGGGGAGATGTTGGTCATGGGATACAAGTTTCAGTTATGCAAGACGAATATGTTCTGGAGATGTTCAACAACCTGAATATAGTTAACAATACTGTATTGTGTACTTTAAATTTGCTAAGAGAGTAAATCTTAACTGTTCTCAGCACACATACACACACACACACACAAGAAAACTATATGAGGTGATGGATATATTAATTAGCTTGATTGTGGTGATTATTTCACAATGTATATCACATCATCAGTTGTAAACCTTAAACAATATATAATTTCTAATTGTCAATTAGACTTCAGTAAAGCTGGAATAAAAGGGGTACATGAGATTTGGGATCTCTGTTTCCCAATCTGAACCTAAGTGACTTTCTTGCCCAAAATATTATTATTATTTTATCTATGTATTGTTTTATAGTACTCTGATATCATGGTATTTGAGTAATTATTAAACATATAATACAAGAAGGGCATCATGATTAATAATAATAGATAATAATATTTAAAACACTAATAAAATTTAGACCAGTGTAAAACTTAACCTTGCACATAAAGAGGAAGTGGTGAGTGAAAGAAAATAAAAGTCCATGGGAAGGAATAGGGTAGAAGTGGGGAAAGGTAACCACAGTATAGTTTAAGATAAGGTTGTTTTTGTGTTCAGATTTTCTTTAAGTTCAGTGTAATATCTTACTAAATCCTGGGCTTCTGTGATTACTGGAGGAAGGTTTTTTTGTTGCCAATGCAGGAATTCAGTAGCTTTCCATTGGAGCTACTGTGAGAAATGATATCGTGTAGATAGTAAAAGCAACATCAGTTTTAAGTATTTTATAAAAATTGTTGAAAATATTATTTAAATGTATTTTTAGGAGCCTTAAAAAATAAAAGCTTTAGTGAATACTATGTGACTTCATGCTATTTAAATAAAGCCTCTAGGTTGATAACAGTTCGCTCACATGCTTCACTTTTAATCCTTACATCTACAGCTCTTTTATACATTTAGTACTGAGAGCACTTAAAGGAATTACCTAAAGAACAATTTAAAGAAATTACTTTAAAATTCTTAAAGAAATTAAATGATTTGTATGTCAATATGGAATCAGAAGCAGAACAAAGAAATAAAATACTAGCCCCTGACACAATCCAAATATTGCCTTTCAAAGCTTAGAAGACCTCCCTTTTAATTCTGAGTAGGAGGTATAGGCATTCTTTCTGTAAACATGTCTGTAGATTTGGGGGATGGCAAAGAGCAAACAGAGACTCCTTATGGCAGTGCCTTTGTTCTCTGGGAGACAGGTTGCTATTCCAGTTACAGTATTGATTTGCTACAGAAAGGCTGGTCTTTTACATTTCCTGGCTGTCTATTATGGAAGCTTGCAGATGTACCTTCTCTTGTTGTTATTAAGTCAAAAATACCCACTATATGGAGGTGGGTGGTAGTGGTAGTAATGGTTATTTTTGCCTGAATTATTTAAGGTTCTCATGTTTAAAGCAACAGAAAACAAATATGGGGTTCTTAGTTATCAGAGTGAAAAAAAAAATAGGCCAAAAGTGAATGAGAAAGATACAGTATTCCTAATCACCCTTATCATAATTGCGGTACCTTTATTTTCCATACTAGCTCAGATAATTAAGACAGTAATAATTTTACAGTGAAACTTGGTGAAACTAGTTCCCACTCAATTGTTTACTCCATAAGTAATATCAACAGAGCAGTATTAATGCTATTTTAAATAGCCTACCTTTTTTTAAAATTTTTAATATGATAGTATATCTAATGCTGTACCAAAAAAGATCATTTAAGTTCCAAAGAGGGAAAAATGTCAAATCAGGAGGACTATTGTGTGTGGGCAGCGGTGTTAACAAAGCATTCCATCACTTTTGTCACTGTGAATGTTTGCAAACATAGGCGGCGGGGTGGGGGTGGGGGGGTGGGAGTGATGATGGGGGGGTGGGGGGCGGAGGGCGGGGTGTGTGTGTGAAATTTTTCTTATTCACAAAGAAAGCTAAAATAAAGTGATTATATTAGACATGTACATTCAGATGTGTGCATTGAAGAAAGTGGTTATATATATAGAAATCTCCCTAGATGCCCTCAATCTAAACTTTGTGCCAGGAAGTGAGATGTGAGAGCTACAGTTATTCAGGTAAAGGAACCTTTACTTTTACCTTGGTTTAGAAAGCAAACAGAGCACACACTACAAAATGCAGAGGGGGTGGGGGGGAAAGACAGCATAAAAAACATTAGGAAAAAAATTTTAAGATTTAAATACTTGAAACCTGTTACTTTATAGTAATCTATTGTCAAAAGCCTTCCTATTTTTCTCAAAAGGTGACCCTAGCTTATTTTTCTCCCCTGTTCCCTTCTAGTATTGTATTTTTCACTGTTCTTATCTGTAAGTTTTTTCAACCTTTTACCTAAATTACCACTAGTGGAAAAATAAAACACATATTCTCTATTAACGAGTCAGTAAGTGATATGTGTAGATTCAGAAAGTAGTAGATAACATATCCCACGGTTCTAATTTGCAAATTGATGGACTAGTTCTGTATGAAGCCCGCACATGTTTCCCTGACTCACTAGAGTCACATGAAGGCAAAGACCATTTGAGAAGAGATAATACCTTCTATCTAGCCATTTTGCCTTATAAAGAGCTTCCAATGAAGATAACAATTACAATTTAAAAAAATAATCTAAAATTCCAACAGTCAATTGGTATTCTTATAATATTATCTCATCACATAAACATATATCATTTTTTTTTCTGGCAATTTTAAATCCTGAGAGGTAGACAGAAAAAAATGACAATTTAAGTTCAGATGTTGTTTTATCCTTGTTTATAGCTTAGTTATTCTCACTGTAGAAACAATACAAGTAAGCATGATCCTCTGGTCTTCCAACTCATAACAGACTAGAACATACAAATATACAATTGACTACCAGAGTCAGGCATGCATACATGTAGCAACAATTACAACAAATAATAGGGGAAACAAAGCTACAAAAAATCAAGTTAAAAAAAAAATCAAAAGTAACTCTGTAGAGGTGCAATTATTTTTGTAGGAGTAAAAAGTTTAACAAACATCAATAGCCCTTAAATATATTACATATTGTGTGTTTGATGTTCCCAAAGATGAATTTAATAGAGATGACGTAATTATGGTTTGTAGTCTGTACTTAAGAAATACTGGCAATAAAGAAAGGTTTCTAACCCAAATTCAAAACCAGGGGTATTAGTTCTCTATTGTTATATAACAAATTACCACAAACTTAGCAATTTAAAACACCTTATGGTTTCTTTTTGGACATGAGTCTGGGTACAGTTTAGCTTGGTCTTCTGCTCAGGTCCTCAAGATGTCTGCTTGGATTTCAGTCTCAAATCAGGCTCTGGGTTCTCTTCCAAGCCTCACTGATTGTTGGCAGAATTTAGTTCCTTGTGGTTGTAGGACTGAAGTCCTCATTTTCTTGCATGCTACTACCTAGGGACTGCACTCAGTTCTTAGAGGTCACCCTGAGATTCTTGTCACATAGCCCCCTCCATAGGCCATTCACAATGTGGTCATTTGCTTCTCAAGGAATGTAGAACATTTCTCTTTGACTTTAAATCTTTCTATCCTCCTTAAGGACTCATCTGATTAGGTTGTGCCCACCCATCCTAATCTCTATTTTGATTAATTCAGAATCAACTGATTAAGGACTTTACTTACATTTGCAAAATTTCTTCTGTTATATGAAGTAACATAATTATGGAGTTATATCTCATCATATTCAAGTCCTGTTCATAGTCAAGGAGAGGGGCTTATGCAGAGTGTGTACACAAAGAGGTGAAAATCTTAGGGCCGTCTTAGAATTTTGCCTACCATACTAGTTTTAAATCTTAAAAGAATGGGCTTCACATAGCAGCATTACTCACAATAATCAAAATGTGGCAGCAACCCATGTATCCATTGACAGATGAGCAGATAAAGAAAATATATATACATTCAATGAAATATTATTCAGCCTTTAAAAGGAAGGAAATTCTGACTTATGCAACAACATGGATAAAACTTGAGTACATTATGCTAAGTGAAATAAGCCAGTCACAAAAAGACAAATATTGTATGATTCCATTTGTATGACATAACTAGAGGAGTCCAATTCACAGAGACAGAAAGTACAATGATGGTTGTCAGGGGCTGGAGAGAGAGAGGGATGGGAAGTTGTCATTTAACGGGTATAGAGTTTCAATTTTGCAAGATGAAAAGAGTTCTGCGGATTTTTTGTATAGCAATGTGAATGTACTTAACACTACTGTCCTTTATGCTTGAAAATGGTTAAGATGGTAAATTAGGTGTTATGTGTATTAATTAAAAAAAAAAAAGAAGCAGCAGCTTCAGTATCTAGAAAATTTAGAGATACAGCAGTTCTCTCTCTTTTTGTTCTACATTATCTGCCAAACACACACACACAAACACACACACACACACACACACACACACACACACACAAAAGCAATAAAAGAAGTCATCTGTAGTCATCCAGGGAGGCATTGTGAAGACTGTAGTTCTTGACTTAGTTCTTAAAATAGTTTGTGGACACTTAGAAAAAAAGAACGAACAAGACAAACTTGCTAAGAAATGGTATTGTGCAGGAGAGTTAGTAGCTGGCCAGAGGAGTTATATAGAGAGAAGGTGGATGTTTTCAAAGGAAGTTAAGGTAAGCATGTAAAAGCATTAAATATAGCAATTTTCAAATCCTAAATAGAAGAAAATGAATTTTAGTCTATAGTTTGTGAAGAAATATTGAAAACGATATAATGTATTTTGTGATACTGTTGTCTAGGAGTCATTGCCACATGCCATAGGTTACACATTTGTGGAGGAAATGGAATGTGGCTGCAGAATGTGTAGTTAATAAGTTCATAATTATCATCTGTTTTCCTTATAAAAAGTTGTTTTACTGTCACCTACAGCATGCAAAACAGTTATTTTTATTCAAGGAATCTGTTGCACTAAAGAATCAATTATTGATATTGAATCATTTGTATGATTGAAACTAAAGCAAGAGACGAGTCTTAATTTATCTTTGCATCGTTCTCTATCTTAGCCCAGTGCCTTGTACATAGTGATTGCTCAATAAAGTGTTGTGCTGCTGAATGTAAATGTCCTCGCTTGAAATTTGTGTCTCTAAACTTTGTATCTTTAATTCAGGTAAACAGCAGAAGATGATGCTCAATTCTTGCTAGAGAGTGTAACCTCTCACAATTCTCTCCAAGGAATTACTGCTGATAGTGACATTCAATATAGAATAGTTTTAATGAAATCGACACTTTACAAAAAATAAAATAGAATTTTTATTGAAAGAGCATGCATATTATTTGGAAAAAGAAAACTTAAATCTCCAAGATTTTAGGGAGAATCTTCCCAGGCATTTAAAGATACCTCAACTTTTTTGCACCATTTTTACTCATCCACTGAGAATCAACTCAATTTTGGGTTGCTCAACAGGAGTTGAGCCTTCTCTTTTTAACTAGAGTCCAAGAATTTTCCATTTGAGGGCCCAATCGTGGTTATATTTTACTGGCTGACCTGCAAGTGTCTGCTCTATTGAAAGTTTACAATATCTGGTTATGTTTTCCAGTCCCTCCATTAGTACAAGTAAATTATATGTTGAGTTATTTCCCTAGTAAACACATATTCATACCTGGAAAATGTGAAGGCCATCATATATCTACATTCTGCTTAAACCCAGTGGCAATTAAACTTAAATGCAGATATGGCAGTTCTTTCTCCCATTGGTTTCCAGAGAGATCTAGGTTTTGAGAGGCTTGACATTTGTACATTATGAGTGTGTGTGTGTGGGGGGGGGGGGGGTACTTAATTAATAAGAATATGAAACTATAACATAAAATTAGGTTCAGGGCCTTGCAAGGGGTCTGTGCAAATGAGGGGCCCTGAAGCTTATCCTTTATTTTGCTTTATGATAAATCCACCTCTGCTTGTTTCTATGGCCCGATAGTGACCCCTGAAGTTTGATTGTGATGGAAGTGTAAGGTCTTTTCCTCTTCAGGATACACCTTGTTCTTGTGTAAATCCTCTTCTCAACTAGATTTTTCCCTCTCTACCTCACTTGCCTAGTTGTGGTATTCAGTTTAATATAATACAGAATTGGAATAATTTAATTTCCCCTCTGCTTTTACTATAACTTTCTGGCAAATACGTTGACAGACAAGTTGATTCACATCTGAGTTTCAAATAGGCTAATTTCCAAAGAATTACTTTAAATTTAACACAAACTTTCATATATTGGAATGTCATTCATATATACTCTATCTACATACATGTATAAAATGAGGAAATATAGTTGATAATCAAATACCTAAATATTTTACTTATTTCTTATATTATCTTTAAAAATCAAGAAAAAGATCTCATAAATTCTGAGTGTACTATTTTTCTTATTTAATAAAGGATATAACATATAACCATTCAGCATGAGATCAATAAAGTGTTTTAAGTATCAGAATAATTTATAAATATTTAATATATTGACATTTGCAATAAATTTATCCAAGGGTTCACAGACTGGTCACTCCATTCTATACCAAGAAAGTAATATTTTTGTCCAATAATTTCAATTCATTTAATCTGTTCCTCTATGAGAACTTCTCATGCTCTGATGTCTCTTGCTTCCCATCACACTGAACCCTTACCCACATTTTGGAAGCAAGTGAGATAAAAGCTTGTTTCTTATATTAAAAAACAACAACAACAACATGATTATAAGCATACACATATTTGGTTTACTTCATTTTTTAATTAATAGCAAAAGCTAGTGTATTTGGGTCAGAAAAGCTAGGAATAATGTCATTTATTTGTAAATGCTTTGTGGCTAGAATAGATTATAGAATATCTTGATTTGTCAACAAGGCCAATTTGGAATCAAGGATCTTAACAGGATGTAGTGAAGTTCCTCAAATATAGATTGTTTATAGATAGAAGCTGTTTGTTCAATAAATTCTGAGAATAATCTACCCAAACAACTGTGTGTTAATATATTATTGTATTTCATGTGGAGTCTCGTGTCATTTTCATATTTTTCACAATTGCTATATTCTATGTAATTGCTTTGTGTCGGGGGCATTTTTCCAATATTTTATTTTTCTATGTGTATTTTTTTTTCATTAAGTAATCTAACAAATGTGAAAAAATATTTTTCTATAACCTCCTTTTAATATATTAAAAATGATCAAAGATTATATGTAGGAATGGAAGTTTTACATAGACTATAATATTTTGAATTTTCCTTTTAGTTAAGGTGATATTTTCTTTGAAAAATGTCTTCTTTAAATATGCATCCAATAGCTGCTGCTTTAAGAAAAAGAAGGAATATGTACTGAAAATTGCTGCAGCTATTTTTTAATCATATAATTCAGAGTCAATGGTAGAGAGAAGTTTGATGATGAGGGAATGCATAGAGCTGTTAAGGCCAAGTCGTCTGTATAAAGCCTACAAGTGGGCAGGACCTATTGGATTAAAGGTAACTTTGCTGGGTCATTCTTCCTGAGTCTCCTTGGTAGGAAATATGAATGTGAGAGAATTTTTGAGGAAAACCCTGTAAAATGTTACGTTTCTTGAGGACAGATCCCATACTTGATTGAGTGACCTGTGTAGTAATGGGCCTTAAAAGAGTGACTTCCTTGTCCTGTTTCCGCGTTGCTCTTCATAACCAAGGTTCATAAAAGGCCCATCCCCACTGACCTCCTCCCCCTTTCATCGCTCTGCATTTACTCTCCAACTCTATAAACTATAACTTGTGCTTTAATCACATCAATAAAATGTCTTTTTCTTTCTTGTAACCATTTCCTTTCCTGTTGCAAAGCTATTGGGCATTTCTTTGGGCATTATCTTCCTTGACCTCCCTTGTGGAAATTTACATTGTTTTTAAAATTTTCTGTTTAGTCTTTTATTTTTCTCACTATATAATATATACTTCGTGAATTAAAATTCTGAAATATGCAAAAATCAATAAAGAAATTTATATAATACATTTGCAATTTTACTACCTAGAAAAAATTAATTGATGTAGCTCTGTTTCACACGTGTGCGCATGCACACACACACACACACAGAAACACACACACAAAACTGAGTCAAAAGATATATTTGAAGAAGCTTGCTGATTTTCTAAATTAAGCTTTATACTATAAACATTTTCTCATGTCATTAAAACTTACTGAAATAGAACACCGACAATGATTGCATAATATTCCAGTCTATGGATGTAGCCTTGTTTAACATTTTACCTTTTTTTAGATTAAGAATATTTCAAAATTTCACAATTACCAATCATGTTGGGGAAATGTCCTTGGGTATAAAACTGTACCCAATGTTGAATATTTCCTAGGAGAGATTTGACAGAGTGTAATTACAAAAGCAAAAGATATCACCTTTTTTAAAGTTCTTGAGACCTAAAGCTAATCTGTTTTCCAGGGAGTTGCTGAAATTTATGCTAGGACTGTGGTAATGTCCATTTTATTGCTCACTTGGTAATTTTTTTTTCCAATTCAATAAAAATCTGATACTGGTTTTATTTTGCATTTGTTTAGGGTATTTGATATAGAGTGAAATCTACCTAATTGCCTCAAAAACATTTTTTTAACATTTTCTTTCCAACAGATTATTTTTTCTGTAATCATTCATGATTTTTCTTAATATCTATGGAATTGCAAAGTTCTCTCTTAGATTATGGTTACTCCTGGAGGTCTTATCTTTATAGTCTAACTCCTTTATTCCCTTTAATTAGTTAATTTTACTGTATTGTCTCATCATCTCACATGGGGTTTTCTTACTCTGTATCTTGCAAAACATGTAGAAATATTCCATCAAAAGTACCAACACAAAAGATTATATGTGCAGCACACTTAATAGGAGACCCATGTGATGTACACACCCCATTAAGAGATTTACATTGTTTTTGCCTGACTTGGGAAAGTGCAGGTCCATTGAGAATCCTGTATTATTATGCTGTTTACTTTTTATTCAGAGGATTTAGGAGGTTAGGAATATAGGTATCTATATGTATTTTAACAAAGTTATTTAAGAGCTATAGTTAATAATAATTTTTCTTAAAACTATTTTCATTTTTCTTCTCACACTTAAGTCTTACAAAGTTGAGGAAATAATGCATATTTTATCATAAAAAAGTTAATTGAACATAATATAACAATGATTTAGTCTAACAAAAATGTATTTAATTCAGGGTAATTGGAAAAGGAGAGTTACTCTTTCAAACTTTTCCAAGTCTTAAAAGATGAAGCAAAATCATTGGTGCCATCAGTGTTTGCATTTAAATAATCAGAATGGAGTACCTGAATAGTTACTGTATTACCAGATTGACAGAAATTCTAGCTGATAGAAGATCATAATTCTCCAGGTAATTACTTTTCTGTTGGACTACCTGAAAACTCCTTTGAATGCACAATAAAAGTCTCTGACCCAACTGTACTAGGTAAACCTACAGTGAATTGACATACTTTTCATTCTTTAACACCTAGACAAGTGGTCTAATAAAATAAAGGGCCTTCATCCCTTTAAGCACACTGATGCATTCGGTCACACACAAGTGGGCATGGGAGTGAATTTGATTACTGTGTTTAGAGAGCTGAGTGAGAAGAATATAATCTTCAAGAGATGGAGAGATGCGGGTTGGATGGAGAGAATAAACCAGAAAGATGGCAGGGATGGAGACAAAGAAAGGAGCTGGTGAGAAGGCTGGAGATCTGCTCAGATGGAAGTGGGCAGGGAAAAAAATTCTCTGATGGAGAGGTTGACAGACAACCTCAAAGAACACGATTGTTTGTAGTCAGCATCGAATGATGTGTCCTTTGCGTATAAGTGTTTTACCTCTGTGTGTGGATTTAAAATAATTTATTTATTTTTATGTGAATACTTGTGATACATAGCTTTACACACACATTTTTATAAATAGTCATTGAGCCCTTGTATGCATAAGTATGTATATATTTAAATATGCATAGGATAGAGGTATATTGCTTGTTCTATTTTTAACTGTATCATTTAAAATATATATTTATAGGGAATTCCCAGGCGGTCCAGTGGTTAGGACTCCGTTCTTTCATGGCGAGGGTGCAGGTTCAATCCCTGGTCCAGGAACTAAGACCCCACGAACTGCTCAGAGTGGCCAACAACAACAAAAAATAAAATATATATTTATTTTCAAGTCAATATACTCACTAAATAGTCGCCGTCTTCTTTACTGGACACTTTCCCTTATTTATTTTCTACATATTGAAGTATTTTAGAGGTATTTTTTTTCCTATCAATACACAGTATCAACCTAGGTAATCTCTTCCAGTCCCATGGTTTTAAGTACATATCAGCACCATCGTCCAAACCACAGGTGCTAATCTGTTTCCAGCTGCAACCCTTAAAGTCCTTACTTTACACAACCATCTATATGGTTAAAACAGTTGAAATAAGTTACATAGTGTCATCACTCCACTACTTAATACTCCAATGTTCCCATTGACTTATAGTAAAATCAATTTTGTACTCTTTTGTAAAATAATGAAATCCTGCACAATTTCATTCTGCACATCTTTCTGACACCATCTCTCTCACCTTCCTTAAACATGTTGCTCCAGCTACGTGGCACTCTTTCTATTCCTGCCCTAGGGACTTTGTAACAGCTATTTAGTTTTTCTGAAATGTTTCTTCAATTTTACATGCATGGCTTTTCTTGTCAATTTAGGCTCACCTTAAATATCATCTCTCAAAGAGTCCTCTCATGAGCATCCGATAAAATACAATTCTCTCCACGCAGCAATCTCATATCACTTTGTTTTAATTCTCTGTAGAGAACCTATCACAATTTGCTTTTTATTTCTTTATGGATGTTTACTATCTGATCACTCTAAATTCTGTGAAAACAGGGACAATGTCTGTCTTAGAATCATCTCATATCAAGCATTCTATAAATGTTTGTTTCAAGAATTACTATTGTGGAGAGTCTTTAAGCATGGGTAGATGGCAGGATGAGAAAAAGATTCATGCCTTTTCCATTCTTTTTTTTTTTTTTTTTAATAAATTTATTTATTTATTTTTGGCTGCGTTGGGTCTTCATTGCCACGCACGGGCTTTCTCTAGTTGTGAGCGGGGACTGCTCTTCCTTGTGGTGCGCAGGCTTCTCGTTGCGGAGCACGGACTCTAGGTGCGCCGGCTTCAGTAGTTGTGGTGCACGGGCTTAGATGCTCCTCAATATGTGGGATCTTCCTGGACCAGGAATCGAACCCATGTCCCCTACATTGGCAGGTAGATTCTTAACCACTGTGCCACCAGGGAAGTGCCCCTTTTCCATTCTTGAAAAATCCTATTAGTTTTATGAAAATACATTCGGTACTTTATCCTGTCCAAATCCACTTTAGATGAGTCACTGTGACTAAAGGGAATAATTTGTAACTTTTGGTTTGATTAATCAATTTATACTTATTTATTATTCAAAGTAAATAAATATTTGAGTTACTGCTGGAAAAGTATAGGTAGATTTTGATTAGAGGTAGGGAATTAAAAAGTATTTTTTATTTTACTTCAGGACAACAGTATGAAATATGTAGTTAAAATTCAATGTAAATTTTCTCTTTCCTTTAATTCATGTTCCTTTCTGGAGAAGAATTGCTGTTATATGAAACAGAGGAACAGAAAAAAATCATTTTTGTATGAATTTTTTTTTGCACTCAGTTCTTTGTGCTTATAGTAGGCTTCCAAACTGGGAAAGGTAAATAGCTTATGATCGGTATATACTAAAGTATATGAACTCCTGAGAATATGCAGAATTCTGCAAGGTTAGACAAAGCAAACCTTGTACATCTTCGGAGCATTAATTTACCTTGAACTTTTGTGGGGAAAACAGTATTTTCCCATGAAAACAGGCAAATAGAAAATGTTACATGATTCTTTTAAGACAAAATATCACTCTGAAGAAATTTCTCCATTAGATCTTACATATTTGTGTTATGATCTGCACACCCATGGCTATGGAATTTGCATCTCCTTTACAGTGGCAAATAGACAATTTGGTAGAAAAATATAAAAATCACTGGCCTGTGATACAAAATTATTTTTATCCTAGAATTTCATATTAATTGATGAATATGAAGATAAATGATAAATAAATTGATACTGTTGCCATGTATTACTACATGCATGAAAGGGAATTTATGTAGGAGTGAGAAGTCTCAGATCTAGACCAACTTACACTATTTATTTATTTCAAAACTGCACACATTTAAATTATAAACAGCAAAATGCTCCCTCACCACTTTTGTTATTGTAGCGGCTTTAGGGTCAGAAAACTGAACTCCCAACATCCTACCATTTACTATGTAGCAAACTTGGTTAATGGCATTCACCTCTTTGGCCTCAGTTCCCTCATCTTTAAAGGGAAGGGTTAGTTTGTATTCATAGGTCTCTTGCAGCACTGACCTGCTGTGATTCTGTTTCCTTTTGCTTTTTCATTATGTCTCATTAAAAGTAGGTTTCTCCACTTTTAGACTTTCCATATCTCTATTCAAAACCACCTGTCTCAGGTTCTCTTCTCTATTTCATGCCTAAAAAATGTTAATGTGGGTTGGGTATCCTACCTTTATTCATATATCCAAATTCTCTTCTTCTGAGGCAAACTATAGATGGTAAGAATTGTGATAGCTGGGATCAGAGAATCCCAGAATACCACTGAATCCATGATTATTCATTCCATAGAATATACTGATGAACAGAATAGAAGAGCTTGATATCTCAATTCTTGTGGTTAGTAACGTAGCCACAAAGACTCATCTCTTCCAGAGATACACTACTTGTTTGT
This sequence comes from Balaenoptera acutorostrata, assembly GCF_949987535.1. NCBI lineage: Eukaryota > Metazoa > Chordata > Mammalia > Artiodactyla > Balaenopteridae > Balaenoptera > Balaenoptera acutorostrata. Next base: position 69,777,855 of record NC_080071.1, on the reverse strand, counting down.
GAATGACAGAGGCAATGTGAAGTTCCTTTGGGGGCTAAGAGCTGATTGTCACTCTTGGTTATTTTCAGCAGACTACTTTGATTGTAAAAGCTATCCTTGGACACAGTAGTGGCTCACCTCTAGGAACAGGGGACAGAAGCCTTTTTGTGTTCATCTATCAGCCCTAACTCTTACTGACCGAAAGGTTAAGTCACATTTCCAGAGATTATCTACTCTTACTTAACCCTGAGGCCAAAACATTAGTCGTAGCTGGGATCTTCTGAAGATGCTTTTTGGGGAATGGGATTTGAAAAGTGAATGAGAGTCATATTACCACACTATATTAAAAGATCAATTTGATTGTTATATAGTATATTTAACCATCAAATGGGAATCCAAGTCCCAGAGGTTAAGCTGAGGAAACATAATTAATTATAAATAATTTTATGTGAGATTCACCTAACATAATTAATTAAAGAAACATTATAGAGAGAATAAAGCATTTCAAGCTTTTGATGGCTATTATGTTACTATTATCACGTGCTTGGTAACAAAGTGAGGAAGGCTTATTATTAGGTCTTTGACCCCATTCTTGCCAGATACTGATGGTTCTGAATTCCTATGTGTTTTGGGGTGTCCTGTCAATCTTTGTAGCTTCCCACCAAAACAGCAGGTAACAATTGGTATTGAGAAGAAAGAAAAAAAAAAAAAGGAAAACTTTCCCCAGATTCAATTGGGGTCATCTATGTTTTCTTTTTCTATTATTAGGAGCTGGGGATATGAATTTCCCTCAACCACAAGGGTATCAGTTTTGTGGAATGTGGGAATAAAATACTCCTGATGGCATTAACAAACAACAAATATTGCATTCTTTTGATGTATTGAATACTACCATCAGAAGTTATATGATTAGGGGTTCAAAATTTATATAGTCTTCAAGAATATGTGGGAGAGAATTTCCAAAAGCCAGTAATGTTAAAATTCATTGTGATATAGCAGCACTCCTGGAAGAAATGGAAGAACACTTTTCAGAAGCCGTTAGATATAATAATTCATTGTGAAAGAAATATAGTAATTCTGGTACTGTTTAAAAGAGGAAGTGTTAAGTAGACTAGTAAAAACTCAATACTTCAACTGAAAGGAGGCAGAAAAATCAACAGTGAAAACAGGGATTTGGTTTTCTATAGGTATATTCTATATAGAGAATAAAATAAACATGTTGGTTTTATACCTTGAATAATGCCAAGAGTTCAAACGGGCTACAGATGATTATACAATTTAAATTTTATTTTCATGTGATAATTTGTATATATGATTAAAATGTCATATATTTTAAAAGACTGTAGCCCAGTTATATGTATTTTACAGATCTCATAAATAAAAAGGTGTAATAGAAAGACATACTATTGGGAGTGAGCACTGCCATGTAGTGCTAACTTGGGCACTAATTAAAGTTATATTCCTAGAAAATGCATATGAAGTACTTAGACTAAAAAAAAATTAAATAAAATCTTTTCCAGATCAAATATTTTATGAGAAATTATAGCGTCTGATAATTATGAATTTTGCATGATGTGTTTTCCAAAGAACAGAAAGAAAAATAACCTTTAAACTGATAATAGGGAATAATGATACTACTTAATATTTAATGAGTGATCACATTATGCTAGGCACTGTGATAACTGCTTTATGTTAAATTTTTCCCTTTATCCTTCCAGTAACTTTATAAGATAGGTACTGCTGTTATTTTATAGCTGCAAAATAGGCTTAGGAAGATTAAATGACTTGTTCAAGGTCACACAGTAAGTGTTGGAGCAGGGTTTGACTCAAGGTTCAGGCTCTTAATCTCTACACTCCTGCTTTTAACATGTGTACTAGGAACCCTATTTACAAGAGATGAAAACAGTAGGCATTTTAACTGCATATAAATAATTAAAATCAATATAAGATTCTTATCTACAATGTATTAATAATTTGGAGTGAGAGCCTCAAGTTATTCCAGCTAACATTCTATTTAAAATCCTGACGTGTTAATCTTGATTGCATTTTGATGCCTTTTGAACTTTAATATCTGTCAGTAGACCAAGTTTTATTTGATATAAAGTATAGCCTACTTCTGTGCTCTACACAGAGATTCTCATTCATTAATGGTTAAACTTTGTTTTTTCCATAACAATTGAAAAACAAATGGCAGTGCTAATACAGTTTGTCAGAGGTTGAGAGATTATATTTGACCTGAGGCAAAATAAACAATGTATCCCTGTGAAAGCATGAATCTTTTTTCAGTTTAAAAATATCAAATTATGGTTAAGGACTTTGAAAGTCACAGGATTGTAGTCAAAGTAATTGTTACTTAAGCAAGGACTTAATCATTCTCCGGTCTATCTCAAGTCAGAGGTAACTTGTTTGTCATTACTGTCCAAATATATTGTTACTAATAATCTGAAATGGCTTTTGGAAGTTGTCAGGGCCCATATGGCTTTTCTAAAGAGGCAAGTTTCTGCATATGAGACCATCATACTCAATAGATTTTCCTCTGCCCCATAGCAAAGGAAACTAAGCTGAGACAACAAAAGTCATTTTATTGAAATAGGCCTTGCTTGTAAAGTGAATTCCACTTTTCTTTAATAGCTCATAATGTTACTCCAAAGCTATCTAAGAAAGATTAAGTTCTCATAAAATATGGACTAAACAGCAACTGGGTTAGTTTGCCACATACATGCAGAAAGTGATTGCAGTGATAAGCCATGTGGACGCCAAGTGTTTTGGAGTCATTAAAATTGTGTTCCAATTAGTTCTAAAGTTTATTTGGGCTAAAATAAGTCTTTAACCAAGGAGAGAGGTCCATTTTCACACAGGAATCTTCTTAAGGGACTAAAATCTCGAAGAATGATAACGGGCACTTAAAGGAAAACATATTTAATGGTAGCTGGACAAGTCGAAAGGATAGATTGCACATTGCCATAGTTATACAGTCAGTATGTGATTTTATTTTATGTTCACAATCCTCAAAGCTTCAGAGTTTCTGTGAAAGTTTAGTTTGAATTATTTATAAAATAATCCATGAGGACTGTATTTCAAATAGAATCTAATATAGTTTAAATAATTTTACTGTAAATTATGGAAAATTTTAATTTTTGAAACAAAAAAATCAGTACTTAGAAAGAATGATCCTGCAAAGTTTTATCGTGTTATGTAGATTTGCAGTTCTTTATCACTGAAGCAAAATGAAAATAATTTAAAACTTGTCTATAAAGCCAATTTATTTCTTCGACCAACACCAACTTGAGCACTTATCCATTCTGAATTTGAAATCAAAATGCTTTGAATACAGCTTATGAGCCTCTTTGTTTTGGGGGGAAAAGAACCAGTAAAGCAAACTGAAGAGAAAGAGGAGATAATAGAGCTTGGAAGCAACCTTTTGGCAAAGAGGAACAAGAGCAGTGGAATAATTTAATTGCTCATCAGCTAATTATACGGTATTATAATGTTAATGTGTCTTCATCATGACAATGTAATAGGTATAGATTGAAGCATATGAAGAAGAAAGTGTTGATGCAGTAATTATAAGTAAGAGTGGAGCTATTAGCGTAATTATAACGCTTCATCGGGTAATTAACATATTGTTCAATTTGAAATGAGGAGCAGTGAAAAAGTTAAATATTGAAGGACATGCCTTTGACACTCCAGAGATGTCTTTGAGCCTTTGCAGAGAAGAGGGTATTCCATGTTGATACGGTTATTTCCTGATTCCCTTTTCCATGATTTATTATTTTTCGTCATCTATGCTACTAAAGAACACAGTAATTTGAGTGTGAGATGCTGCTGGTGGTTAATTTTTTTATGTAATATGATCCATTTTGCTGCTATTTCTTTTTCAGTTTTGTCTCATTTTGTATTCCCCTGGTCATTAAATAAGCTAAAAAGTTAAAAAATTAAACTAGCCCCAAATGAAATAATGTATGTGGACAATTCTATAAACTGAAGATGGTGATAATTATTCTTTGACATACCTGAGCAGTTTCTTCTGAGAGGTTTGGGAATTTTCCTTGTATTTTAATACCAATGGGTAACCTGAGTTGTTTTTCAAAACTCAATAGCTCAAAAATATCCATTTACTGTAAAGCCCTTTGAATGGATTATAAAGAAAAACAGCAACAAGTAAACACTGGCGAGGAGTGGTAGGCAGCTACAATTATTTGACCTGTCTGCTAATTTTCTTTTAATAATAATAGCTCAGTGACCATCTATATGCAACACTGTTCTGAATATGTTATGTATATTAATACATTCAATGTCTACCTTATTTCTTTTTTTATCCATACATTTTACAGAAGTGATAGCTACCAGAGCAGAGGTTAAGGAACTTGGCTGAGATCACTTATCTCTTAGTAGTAGAACTGGGATTTGAACCCAAGTGACTGGTATCAGACTTTGTCGACCCTACAGTACTACTCCCAGATCTCAATTCAGGGGCTTGTTAGAAGACTTATGAAAAGTTTCCATATTCAGATTAGAACAGGGTAGTTAAGCAAGATTTAAAGAGCTGATAGTGAAGGATAAATAGAGTCTGTGTAGGTAGAGGAGAAGGAGGCAATTAAATATGCAAAAGTTGAAGATGACAAAGAGAGATCAATTTGGTTGCAGTGGAAGGTCACGAAGAGGAGCCCCAGGAGAAACAAACAAACAAACAAAACAAACAGAAACTGCAGACTTAGATTAGAGCCTAATCATAAACAGCCTAAAGGCCAAAATGAGAAGTCACGGAGAAGCTCATTAACTTATCCTACTCAATGTGTATGGATTTCCCAAATGCCTATGATCAACACATATAGGTTACCATTGCTAGGTATGGAGATGGATGTAGGACAGTTAGTAGAGGAATTAGAAGTAGTGATGCCCTAATACTTTGTTTTCAAAATAACAAAAAAGGGCTAAATTTCTGAGACCATAATTCCTGCTGAAATTTTACTTTGTTATTTTAAGATAGCAGGCTGCAAAGCCATCAATATTAACACTTTCACATATTCTTTACAAAGAGCTGTATTTTTGAATTTCGTTCTTATAAATGTTCACATCAGATTGGGTTAAGGGGTAAATACACCACGTGATTGAGAAAAATAGACAAGCAATTTCTATTTCTATTAAAATGCATGTATAAAACTGGCATGGACTTTGAAGGTGTCTACTTTATTTTAATGTTCTATTTACCGTCTTAAAATTTAGAAAAAAGGTGAACATTAAGACAAATTGGTTAAAAAAAAAAAAAAAAAAAAAGACAAATTGGTTGACTTAAATCTGGTAGACTGTGTACTAACAGTTTCCACAGAATAATTCTCTCAGAGGTGTAAAATGGTTGGGCATGTTTTGTTGTTTAGGATGCAGCTAAAAACACAATCCGCAGGCTATGCTTGGAATGACATGGATTCTTTCTTTTAGGGGATTTGTGGGTTGGCATCTCTGTAGTAGAAGGAGAACAGGCCCTGGAGTCAGAATGATCCCAGGAACTGACTCAGTTAACCTCTCTGAACCTTATTTTCCCTATGAGGAGAGAGGTACTAATAATTTCTATCTTGCAAGGTTCTTGAGAAATTAAAAATACGTATAAAATGGTTATCACAGAAGCTGGCACATGTTCATTGTTCAATTAAAACTGGCTAATATTATTGCTATTCAGTCTGAGAGTTACTGAACAATGCTTAGTACTATTTAATAAGAAGTTCTGAAAAGTTTAAAACAAATCCATGAAATTATGTTGTGACTTTCTTTTAAAGTATTAATTATAGTTCTCAATCTGTAGTGAAAGAGGTACTAAGCATTAAAAAAGCAAAATGTAGTCATGGAAAGCATCCTCTGTTCAAGACCCTTCACGAAGAGTGGAGAATTATCGTTGTCAGAGGTTAACTACGAAGGGAACTAACGCTAGTTCTAACTCTTCAAAAAAGATTTTATTTGTAATAATTCCAAGATAATGAGTATAAGTTAGTATCCTTTGCAGCAAAGTTACAGTCCTCATAAAACACACACACACAGACACACACACACGTGACTTATAGAACACATCACATTACAGTTACTCACGTATTATCCCACAGACATATACTGAACACTCACTAATTTTCTGTGCTAGGTGTTGCCTTTGCTCGACTGTGAATATCATGAAAGCAGATGTTATTTCTCTCATTTTTATGCCCTACAAAATCTAGCATAGCATACTTGAAATATAATAGGTACTTAATACATATTTACCAAATAAATAAGCAAATAAATGAACTTTTACTTTGGAGATAAAGTCGGTGTTACGAAAGATGTTGATCATTTAAATTCATTGTGATTTACAGAACACCAATTTGCCAGAAGCTTTGTTACTTTCTCTAAACAAAATTTGTATCACGATGGTAACAATGAACACAGTCATACATACATTTATATTTTGCCTAATTTTACTTTCCCCCACTTCCTCTGACCATTTCCTAGAAGAAATGTACATGGCCAGTGAAATAAGGAAAACGATTGAGAAAGAACATTTGGTCTTTTTTTTTTTTTTTAAATAACTGAGAACACAACATGTTCTTCTGTGGCTCTCATTTTTTATTTCAGTCCAGCACTTAGCTGAGCAGTATTACCCACAAATATAAAAAAATTGACCTTTTTCTCTATAAGTTTAACATCATGGTTTCTTGATATGGTGAAAGTGGCAGGAACCTTAACAATCCAACTGTTCTCTTAGTTAGAGAGGAAGAAAAATAGCCAGAAAAGTATTTCTTCTTTTCCTTATGGAGGAAGAAAAAAAAGGGGAGGGACTGCATGAGGAACTCATAATAGTTTTGAGAACTGGAACATTCAAACTTGAAGAAAAAGAAAAGTCTCAGGTAGAGGTATTTTTGACCCCTTATTCTCTTGGTTTTAGTCACATGCTTTGCTGGCAGCTCTGGGGACCTGAACCCTGGGAACCTGTTAAAGGTAGGGCTCATCTGTAAAAAGCCTAAATTTAAAGAATTGTTAGATTTTTTATCACTTACTCCAATTAATCACCAAATAACTAATCAATAAGATTTACTTGTAGTTTTTCTCTTCTTATATTTTTTATGAAGAAAAATAATTCCTACCAAACCAGTAATTCAAATATAATAGATCATAATCTAGGATAATGAATTTTATGTTGTGCTCATAAAAGGAAATATAAAAATTTTCTCAACATTTTTTTAAGAAAGGCGTCATGAATTTCTACATATATGAAGGAAAAGTTATCCCCAAATACTGTTAACCCCAATAGTATATTTCATCACTATTTTGAAAATCATATATTGAATATGAGTACTTTAAATATGTACATGATTAAAGAACAGTAATTTCCTATAAAATAATGAAATGCAAAGAAATGCCACAGCTTAAGGTTTCCAAAATCCCTGAGATTTTAAGAGTCATTCTCCTATTGTGGTGACCTTTGAGCCAGTGTTTTGGGAAAGATTTGATCTCATTTCCTGGTGCCCACCTGAACTTTGTCGTTTGGACTAGATGTTTTTATCCAGGTCAGAATTTCAAGTGGTTGTATCAGTTCTATGAGATTTACCATGTTCCATGGAAAAGTTTACAATTTCCACAGAATCAATCTGCATGCGAGAAGTTTATGTCAAAATATGAAGACCTAGTTGTCACAGAGAGAATACTAATTGGTATACAGATATTAAGCCTGTGACATTTTTCTATTCTTCTGCCAAGGAAAACCCAATGTGTCTCCTTTCATTCTGGTGGGACATAAACGGATGTACAAACTCTGAACATAATTAGCAGTGGAATTAGTTAATCGTTATTTTGCATTAATTAAGTACTTTTGTATAGTTTGGAATATATTTATAATACATTTACACAAGTCATTTAAAAAAAAGTTTTGGTGGTGTTTTTGAGAGGCTATAATTACCTTTTCTTGCTAATTTTCATCCTTTTGCTGCCTTCATTAGGCCAAGGCCTCCTTTCACATCTACAGTCTCTCAGGTAAGTTCATTCTCATCTCCCATACATGTTCATTCTCTGATGTGGCAGGACTCCATGTTGTTCATAGGACTTGGAAACTTGAAGACAGAAAAGTTCCAAATTTCATACCAACCTTTACCTCTGCATTTTGCTAATCTTTCCCCAAATGAAACAGAACCTTTTATTTAAAACAACGTGAAACCTAAAACAATAACAGCAAAAAACAAACACAAAAGACATACAAGAAAAACTCTCAATATTGATACTGATCAATGGCTTATTGAAACAACGACTGTGAGTGAAAGTGAAAAGGAAAGGCATGATAGCTGAATAAGTTTCTCTACTGTACCCTGTTTCCTCTGCCTGGAAATAGCCCCCAAAGTTATCTTGATCATTTCTACCATGTGGCTATAATATAACTGCATCCCTAGTATTTATTTTTTAGTTCAGTGTAGTTTAGATGCACAATAGAAATTGCTTTGTCCCTTATCCCCAGACTTTTAGAGAATTGTAACCTTCAATCAAGGGGTAGTAGCTCATATTTTTAAAGGGATCTAAACTTGTATGTTATATAAGCATCACATAAGAAAATGTATTTTTCCATGATCTGTACTACTTCTCTAGTGTCTTTCGGGGTCTGGTTTAATGCTGTGTATATAAGGTTTGCTAACATATGCTTCCAAAACAAAGTGAGGTTAAAAAAATGTAATCTCCTTCCTCACTAGGGAAAACTATAGCTTTCATATTATCTCTAACTAGACAAGGGATTGAACTAAGATTTGGATTTAGTAGGGCTTTTTTGGGTTTTTTTCTTTTCTTTTCTTTTCTTTTTGAATCAAATTGTGACTGGGGACATTCTCACAGTTTAGGAGAAGCCTTTGAAAAGGAATTATTGGAAACTGTAGGCTAACTTTCTTCTCAACATGTACTTGAAGTAGATAGTGATGAGTGTAATATAGGGGCCTCATCCTGTATAAGTTTTGTCTGATTTTTGACTGATATGAAGATTTAGCATATTAATTCATCGTTGATATATAATATATATAAATTTTACTTAAGTAATAAATGAGGAATTGGGAATACATCCATAAAATGTTCACCCCTATGTGCCCTAGTTAGGGTACATATGTACAATCACTAAGAAATCGAAAGCATACTAATAATCAAACTTCTTTTTAGATCAGTTCAATTTGTCAGCTTTTTATTGTATGCCTGTCTGGGTCAGGAACTCTCCTAGAAATGGGGATAAGATGAACTCCTTCATTTACTTATCCAGTGAAGCATTTATTCTATTTACTGAGCATATACTTACATGCCAGGTACTATTAGTTTCTGAAGAGACAGTAGTCAGCAAAACAATGTTTTTGCCCTCAAGCAGCTTATATTCTAATGAGGGGAAAGCACAATGCCACATACCTGCTCTCAAAGAGTTTATGGTCTCATAGTGGAGACTGTCAAATATAAAAACAGAAACAATACAATGTGATATGGGCAATGAGTGAAATGCATTCATATCATTACAAGGCAGGGAGAAAAGGTTGGCCTTATCTGGAGACTCAGAAAAGGATTTGTAAGGTGATGAACCTTGAATGGGTCCTAAAGGATGGGTATTTTTCAGGTGTAGGGGGTTAGTTGTGAGGAAGTATCTTAGAGAGAAGGACGGATAGATGCAAAGCCATGGCCTTGTAATGCAACATAGTATGTGCAAGCAACACAAGCCATTTGACATTAATGCACATTATGTGGGGGTTGAGTGGGACAGCGGAACCAGGTAAGAACCTTTACATAGGAAGAATCAAATTATCCTAAGAAGTATGGACTTTATTCTGTAGTTACAGGGAAGCCATTCATGGTTTTAAAAAAAAGATGAACGTGGTCAGGTTTGAACTTTAGAAAAATCACTTCTTAGCAGTGTATCTCAAAGACGAGAATTGATCTAATTTATATCCTCTGTTATTAAAACTAGTAGCATCTGAATTAACATTTAGATAATGCCTTTATCTAAACTAGATATTTTTCTACTGCTTGTCAGTGGGAAGTTATAAGATAGGAAAAATGTCAAGCAACCTAGTTTTTAAGGCATTATTTCTTAAAAACTTAAGCACAAAACTGAATTTTGAAAAGGTAGAAATTCACTTTGTCCAAGTAAAATTGTCCTTTTGGCTGAGCATTTTTTTAAATCAGATTCGTATCTATTTCTTAGTGTCAAATAAGGGAAAAATCAATGGGTCTTTCCCAAGTTATTTATGTTCATATAAGTTCAGTCTTGATTGTGAAATAAGAGAAAAAGAGTCTCTAACATCTTGACTATGTTAATAAAAAAGTTAGCATTTGATGAACTAAAATGTTTTCCCAAAATGTTTTCATCTATTAATCTCAATATCTAATTTAACTTTATTTACTTTTAAATTTATATACTCCCATTATATATTCCTCCAAATAAACATTTGCCTATACTCTTACTCACTTAACTTCTTTCTGAAGTAAGATATAAGTAAATGAAACACTTTGGTTTCATTCCCCCATCAATCATTATCTCTAAAAAAACAGCTTTCACTTAGTTAGCTGAGAATCTTAGCCATTTACTCCTTTCTTATCCCTTGTAGGATAAGAAAATAGAGAAAACTATCAAAATGTCAGTTAATGAAGCCATATTTACTTACTAAATATTTTTTCTTTATATTTTGTCCGTAAGAAAAGCCTAATAGTCAAAAGCAGACTTAATTGTCTGCCTTACTCCTGAGCCATCATAAAGTAGAAAAAACAGAATAAAAGCAAATATAGATAAAGTTAGATAAAATGCATAATGGATATTTCCTACAGAGAAGTCTCTCTGGAGGCGTATGTAAAAGTGACAAGGAAGAGAGATTAGTAGCCTGACACAAATAGCTTCTTTAATATGCGGGTAATTATCTTTATTATGTATACAACCAGTGGGAATCATACTATCCTCAAAGTAGGGAAATAACATGTTTGCTCATAACAACTACTGATTTTGAGACAAGACATAAGACTTTTTTTTTTTTTTTTTTTACATTTCATTGAATCTACAACTGTTTAAAGGGCTTTGTTTTCTTCTATAGATAAATGATGGTAAACAATGATTCATAATTGATTATGATTTACTGAGATTTCTTTTTACAATTTTTGTGGCTTTGAGTACTCTCCTTATGTTATTTCATTGCAGAATCTTCACAACCTCATTTGTTATTAATATCTCCACTTTACATGTGAGTAAACTCAGGCTCAGAGATGTTAAATAATTTACCAAAGATCAAATAGCTAATAAGTGGCAGAGATGGTATTAAACCAAACTAAAGTCTCTATGACCTTAGAAACTTTATTTTTAACTGCTACCTAATATGGCTTCCATGTTACTGTTTTAGGTTATTACTGCTGGTAATACTCATACTGTAAATGTTATGATACAATTTATTTTTTAAATATAGTTAATTTATAAATGCTAAGAGCCGTGTTGTGAAAATCGCGTAATGTTCTTGTGTTTAAATATAAATCTTAGATAAAGTTTATGCTTTTAATATTTTAACATGTAGGCTCTTTGAAAAATGAATAAGATATTTTGTTCTTAATTGTTTGTCGTCAATTTTAATACTCTGACTTGATATTGTTTTGGTTGCCTTGAGTTGCATTACTAAATTTAATAAAATTTTATTTAATACTGCAAATGATTGGCTACACACCCAGCTTCTCTGAGATCCCAAGGCTCCTCCACTACCTTCATTAGAGAACTAATCTTGATATCACTAATTTATTTCTTTTTAATTACCCATCTAAAAATGTACAAAGAATAAGTAAAAGATTTGAGAATAGAAACCAGGCCCCTAACATTATCGTACATTTCCAACTGGACTAAAATGAAACATTTTTATACTTTTATGAGCACCATTTCTCCCTACCATCTGTTTGGTGTTTAAACTGTTATAAATAGAGTCACCAAATGACCAGACTCAAAGTTCATCCCTCAGTATCCTTTCCCATTTTCTTATCGTCTCTCGAATGGATGAAAGTATTCACTCTTTCTCTGAGGGTTGTGGTTGTTTTTATGTCAGCTGTCCTTCCTCCACTTCTTCTTTGTTACTCCTTTGTTTTTCAGAAAAATAAAACACACTGAACTTTCCTCCTCTCTTATTACACTTTCAGTCCCATACACATATTTCTCCCTGGCATTCTTATTTCAAGAACCACTTTCTAGCACATCTACTTCCTTACCTCTAAACTCATCAAGAATCAGCTCCATATGGAAATCTGTGGGAAGAGAGATAGCAACAATGTCCCCACCCCACATCATATGCTACTAAAGTATTTTGTTTCCTATCCATTTTTCATTTAAATAAAAAAAATATGATTCTTTCTATTTTCTAAGAATCATGTCTACATCTAAAATATTCCATCTGGTAGAAAACTGATGTTTAAACACATCCTTATAAAAAGTGGCAAAGGTACTGTAATAAACTGGTCTCTGTTCATGTTTGTTTGAATATAAAGCTCTGAAGCTATGCATTTTGTGGTATCTAATGCTGATTTCAAACATATGTTGGTTTATTGTCAATTTTTATTAAACTAGCTTGCTAAAATGTTCTCTTAAAGTTATGCCACTACTGAATTTACATATTTTTATTTCTAGTTTTTAAAATAATCTATCAAAATAAACAGTCTCAGTGCTGAAGTTAGAAAAAAATAATCACTGCCTTGCAATTTTCCATTATCTCTTCTTTTCAAACTTTCAGTAAATGTGGGATAAAATAAGTTTTGTACATTAACAAGTTGTTCAAAGAGCCTGGAATTCTATAATCATAATCAGCAGAATTCATATATGGCATTTCCACATTGCTTTCTAACATCTTGAGTTTATTAGTGGGAAATTTAATTTGTGCTAATCAGCCTGAGGCAAAAGGAGTGAAAAATTAACTTGACGCATATATTTGATGTCTTTTAGTAGTTCTCAGTTTTGCACTATAATGACAACATGGCAACCCAGAATAAACACATAGATCTACAGTGTCACTTCTGATTACCACATTACTGTAAATAGCTATAACTTGCTGAAAACCCAGCCACAATTCATTATCTTCCTGGTTTTATCTGAGAAGGCATGCATCAACACTGCATAAGAAATGGCATGTTTGAAAATTCTAAACTTTCATTAATGGCCTGAATCTTGGTTTAGAGTCTGTTTTCTAAAATGATGTTTAGCGATATTAATATACTTAAGAATGTTCTTGTTCAGGCTCAAAGGAGGCACCAAAAGACAGCAAAGCTCCTTTCTCTTCAGACTCTCTCTTAATTCCTACTCTACATTCACTAGGGATTGCTGCAACAGGAAAGAGGTTAGTGTCTGGGGAAATTGCCATAATAATCTTCATCACCACTTCTGTTTCCTTCTTTGAGTCTTCTCTGCCATATGATTTAAAATGTGTCAGAGAATAACCTTTGTGATACTTACACTTAACCATCCTCTTTTCTAAAGAACAGTGATCTCCAAATATAGTCCATAAATATGGTGACCTTTTAACATTTCTTTTTTCCAAACTGAGACACTTCTGAAAGTAAAAGGAGTCACTCAATAATTGCAGCATGACAACAGGTGTAAATTAAGGTTCTTTCATCATACCCAGAGATCTGGTCATCTTGCCATGGGCTGCCCTACAAGAGAATCATTTAGTGTGATTGCTCACAAATCTGGATTCTTGGAGCTCAACTACTGAATCAGAATCTCTGGGTTTATAGCCTGGGGATATGTATTTTTCAGAAGTTTCCAGATGGTTCTTAAAGGTACTAAAATAATAGTAGTCACATATAATGATTGCCATGTACCAGGCACTCTTCTAATATTTCATATATACTACTCCTTTAATCCTCACGACCACTACCATATAATGATGTATGAATCATTCAACTATAAAAAGTCACATTCCTCAGGAATGTGGCTACTTGGACATATTTGGATGATTAATTCAAAGATTTACATTTTACCTAGACTTTTGGCACCTTGAAGGATACAGCTATAATTTAATAATCTGTAATCTTGGAAAGGAATTAAAAACTTGAGATGAAAGGCTTTAATGAAAAAGCGACATTTTAGCTTGTTCTTAAAATCAGAGAGTTTGGTGGGCAAAGAATGAGGGTAAAAGAATAAGATGGACATGATCACGCAATCATTAAAAAAATATCTATCGTGTCTGAGAAAAGTGGGACAGTTCATGTGGCAGGAGCTGGTGGCTGGTAAGAGCACCATTGGTGTAGAAAGGTAGCCTTTGGTTTTAAATATGAAAGGATTACAATGCTGTTATATATGTCTTCCCATTTTTTTTCTCCCATATCTTCTCGGTGCTTAAAATTTTGTGGCTGCTGGCCAGATTTCAAACTGCCTCCGCCTGTAACTCTTTCCTAATGGTTTTGCCCCCTGGAACTTGCTTTGCCTACAGTTGTAATCAGAAATACAGGAGGACTAATATCCCTAAGGAATAGCCCTCAACCAAATTTGATAGATTAATACCCCAGTTCCCTCACCCACTGTGCTAAGTAACTCATATCTAAATATGATAATGCTAAATAACTCAATAACTCATAGGCCCCCGGAGAGTCCCAGCAGGCTTCAACAAAAGTAACTTGATTGATAAATCCCACTTGGTAACTGCTTTCTCATCCCTCTTTTGTTTTCCCATTCCCCTACCCTTCTTTCCTGAGATGACTTCACCAAAAAATTGTGCTTAAATCCTTGATTTAGAGTCAGCTTCTGGAAGAACCCAAACAAAGACAACATTGTCTCCTGAAAAAAATAATTTGGATTTTATCTAGTTGCATAGTAAAAAAGACAACTAGCCACTAAGGAAATTTTTAGCCAGAATGGAGAGACTAGAGAGCAGAGAGAGTGGTAGTGAATTGACAAGCTAGTTAGAAGGCAGTTGCAGGATTACGTTACAAGGGGCTTGGACAAAGGTAGTAAAATAAGAAAGGGAGAAACAGGAAGCTGCTTTTGAAGTAGGCTTGATAGGATTAAATGATTTAATGTATATGGGGTGAAGAGGGAAATCATTTATATCAAATAATGAACAAATCAAAGCTCTGAGTTTGGTGATCTGGGTGTGTAGTATCCAGGGATACTACTACAACCACGATGCAAGTTGTTCTCTGTACAAGCCCAATAAGTACTATTTACATGAAATATTCACAGCTTAGTATACATGAATGGCATCACTTGATAGTACAGTATACAACCTGCAAAATAATATAGGACAGAGAAATGCAGATTAAAGTAGGGAATATAAGAGGCAAATAAGAATGCTTGTTGGAGAAGGAATTGTAGAATTTAAAAATTTTGTCACATCATTTCAGATATGATACAGATTAAACACTATATTATCCTGAGCATTAAATACATAGGTGTGCTTAAGAAAATGTTTAGACACATCAATATGAAGCCTCAGAAGTATGAGTACAAATAAAATACAAGATTAGAAGTAAACTTTTGGAAGACTGTACGAGAGGTGAATGCATCCGAATCAAGCCAGCATTCTTGTCTTTTAAAATCTATAACCTAGATTTTCAAACTGTAGAAAGCATGATATCATGAATATTTAGAATTCATGTCTTTATACGTACTGATTGCCATAGGAAGGTAAGCCTCCAATATAATCTTGAATTATTTTTTAAAATGTGACTCCTAGAAAATCTTATACAGATATCAAAACATTTGTAATTTAAACAGTAGATGTTAGTTATGTTTGGGTGTTATTCAAAACTGCTACTAAATGTGAATGTGGAAAGCTGCCAATAAGATCTTATTCTAGAATGTCCCTCTCCCACCTGCTTACTTTTTGCAATAAAATTCCACATTTAGACATAAATTCCTTTTGGTTAAGTCTGCTTGGCCTGGAATAAAAGTGAATGCCCTTGGGGACTTCCCTGGGGGTCCAGTGGTTAAGACTTCACCTTCCAATGCAGGAGGTGTGAGTTTCATCCCTGGTTGGGGAGCTAAGATCTCACATGCTTCATGGACAAAAAACCAAAACATAAAACAGAAGCAATATTGTAACAAGTTCAATAAAGACTTTAAAAATGGTCCACATCAAAAAAATCTTTAAAAAAAAATGAATGCTCTTAAAAGCGGTCACTTCCTTAAATCAAGTGTTGAAAAGAAAGTATATAGAATTTGAGTGTGTTGTGATATTAAAGGGGAGAAAAGGGGAGAAAGGGCACAAATTGGGGAGATTGATGAAACTAAAAGGAACCATTTCCCAGTTTTTCCAATGCCATCCCTGCATGTTGCCTTTTAACTTTACGATGCAGTAGCTCTTAAAAGTAGTGGTGGCCACCCTTGAAACCAGCTGAATTCCCCTGCCTAGAATGGAAAACAAAACAAAAATAGTTTCCATAATTTATTAAAACCAACTGAGTAGGCTTTTTGTCCAATTTCCATTGCATCATTTATGAGACAATTTGTCTTTCTGAAATTTAAAAGTCAGGGTTCTTTTCACAAAATATAGAAGGATGAAATCATAATTATCTTTCTGCCCTTTAACCATTGCCAAGCAGGGATATTTACAAGAAGGTAAAGCTGAGTATGACAGTTTAACTTCCTTTAACTTAGCGAGTTGGTTAGGTTGTGGACATATTTGTGAAGAGTTTGGCTTAGCCATTTCCTTAGTTCAAGGGGTTTGGAGAATTACAGAAATCAGAGGGACTAATTTGTCAGTCCCCTGGTGTGTCACAAGATTGTACTTGTCTTACTGATCTGACAGGGCATCACAGAACCCACAGAACTTGAAACTAAAAAAGAAATCAGGGACACTGCTGATTAGTTGAAGGAATTATTGGTATTCACAGAGCAATTCCAGAGTTGCTGTCTGCTAGTTGCTAGAGAGCAAGTAGCAATTGCCCTCATTTCCTATTGGTGAACTTTCCTGAGCTCCATGCAATCACAAGTTTTGAAGAAATGCAGGGCTTTCCTAGATTTTGATGGTTGCAGGTTGGCATTGAGTCCCTGTCCCTTCAAGGACAATATTCAGGATGCTCCACAGTTGTGGAAGTTTCTGCTCAAACCACATGACTCAGATGCAAGAAAAATTAAAAATGAAGTGAGAGAGAGAAAGGAAATAAGAAAGACAGAGCTGCAAAGTGACCTATGTTCAGAAAGAAACAGAATCATTGCAATCCTAAGGACAATTATGCAAATCCCAGATCTATCCAGATTTTTCTGGTTCAGGGGCCAAACTCTGGACATTTATCCGTAACTATCACCATGCAAGTATATTCTCTATTCAGGCAACTGATTAAATGGAAACTGAGTGATCAAGCATGATGGAAACCAAAAGCCAAGGAGTTCGAATTTATATACCAAACTCACTCCTTGTTCTCAAAAATTCTCCAGACCTCTAAGTATCCATAATCTCACTGATTTGCAAAATTGATCAATGATGAACGACATGTTTGTGTCTGTTGACTTTGCCTAAAAAATATATTTATCTGTTTTTTGGATCTCTCTTGTATGTGTGAAAGTATATAATTAAATAGATAAAGGACTCAACTCTCCCACTTCTATAAAATTAAAAACAAATACTAAAACCTAGTAAGACTTCTGAATTTTTGATCATGTGACACACCACTAAAAACCCTGAAGACTGTTATTGTATCAGTGGGTATATGCATTAGTATATAACAACAGAAATTATATATAGTCTTACCAACATTGTGCTTTCCATGGATAAATTTAATGAGTGTTTAAAATGTTTGTTTACAATTAACCTCAACTTACACATGAAAAAACCGGAGGTTCAGAATATCAACTAGTGCAGATATTACCTCCCATTTTAGATGAATAAACTAGACATAATACCTGCACTGCATACCTAATGTTGGTGTGCCTTAAATGGGATGTTGCTATGTGGCACAACAATTTGTAAAAACAAATATTAGGGATTATAGTTAGTATCAATTAATTTTTGTTAGTATCAATTAAATATTCTAACATTACTAACCATGTTATTTTTTATGAAAATGTAATTTTACTTCATCATTTTAATGAATGTATCTTTCTTTACCTTGTTGAAAAATTAGTTTAGAAAATGCTAGGAAGACTTGCTTATGGTTTTATTTGTGTTGAAACACAGGTTATGCTTGAAAATCATTCTTCAAGAGACTACCTGAGACTGTGCAATTGAACTGAATTTCAGCCATTGGCATATGTTGCTTCTAGGAAGGGTTAATGCAAACATATAACTCAAACAACAATATTGAAAAATATATGATTCAGTAATCTGAGAAGAGGATAATATTCAGTTTGGAAAGAACATATCCATCATTTAGGGCCATGTACACAGTGTCACTGATTTTTAGTAATTATCACCGAGAAAGTTTTTGATACAACTTAAATGGTGTGTTTATAATAATTTAATATTAATGTGACCACTAACAAAAGGGTAGGCTTAAAATTTGTTTTTCCATGTTAAGAATTTGTTCATCAGCTCATTAAATATACTTCCTAGAAATTTTTATAAGGGGTCTGATATCTATGTATAAAATATTGTACAGTGGAGGTCAAAGATGAATATTCTGTTTATTATTTTAAATAAAAATATCAAGACAACTTTCGATATGTAAACTTCACTATCAGAACCCATTAAGATGACTGGAAACTTATCTTTGTGACATCTTCATTCAGATATGTTTTATGCTGATTCATTTACTCACATTCATTCATTCTTTTATTCAATAAACGTTTATTGATCATGTATTATGGCTATTTTTAAAGGCCTATTTTTTTGCATGTTCTTAATTTTTTTAATCACCACGTTTTACCGTAAGACTATTCATTATTCTCACTTACATATCCATTTAGCATTAATATTAATAATAGTATTTGTATAGTGTTATATAGTTTTCAAAGCCTTTATACATCCACTATTTATTTTGATTCCAGTTGAATTGGGATTAAGATTCAGAAAGGTACAAATGTTTGCCCCAAGTTACACAGGAAGTGGCAAATTATTTTCTAGGTGGCATTTCAAAATAGTATAGCTCTAATTGTGTTTTGACTAAAAGAAGAGTTTCTGTGAATTTTGGCACATGGACTTAACTTAGGGATTCTTCTGTAGATGACCCATGATCTGTCCTAAAAATAGAAAGGAATATTAATATATTCACTAGTTATCAGCTGGAATATTTTTCTCATGTAAGCTTTGATTGCCTAAGTTGAGAAGTTCTTGATAAACTAACACTTTGACATATGATGTAATTAATGCAACAGGAATAAAGTTGAATGATTTTGCATCACTGAGAAAAATAATCTTGCAGGTTCAAATGAACTGTTCACATTTTCTAGTGATATAATGGACAAAGGAAGTTATCTGCCTTTATCAGGAGTGTACTTGGAGGATCAGCATTTTTAAAAACAATTTCTCTTTGGACAAGATTTTCTACTTCTCTTTTAAATGCAGACACACACAAAGCAATATGACTGAAACCATTTTTCTGGCTTTATTTCTTGGCTGTTGAGCAAAAAACAATACTTTAAAATATGCTATGCTGATACTCAGGTAGTACTCTGTAAATTAAGTTACTATCTGAGCACCTTTCAGGTGCCTTTTCATAATTGGTGTAGTATTAAAAATGAATGATATAATTTCTTAAGTGCACCAATTAATCCAAATGCCCGTATTTTCCTCTATAAATACTATTCATTCTTCAAGAATTTTATCATGCACTACTTTGTGCCAGTATGTCTATTGTAACAGCTTTAATACTGACAAATTAGATGCCATTTATTAGGTACCTATTATATCCTTACATTAATGTTGCATGTTGGCCTTAGAGTAACTCTTTAAAGAAGATATCAATAGCCCTTTATTATAATGAAGACAGCTCAGGGAATCTTAACAATTAGTTTAATATCACATAGCAATTTAAACCTACATTGTCCTGGATCCAACAAGGTCTTTGGTTACTTCACACCTTGATCTTTCCACACATATTGATATTCATATTACACTGGATTCCAACAAAATCTTGTTCTTTAGAGGGCAGATCTTAGGGCTGGTGTTAGGCCAGTGAATCCTTTTTGTCTGAATGCTTGACTCTTTTCCCTTTTTATGTGGTTGAATGTGTCACTTGATTTATCCACAGATATGAAGGCCAACTCATAAAGAGAGTTAGAGGTGAGTAGGAAGTGATAGGTGTTGTTGGAATGTCAGTAAAAGTAAAAGAAAAAAAAATGATTTTGGAAACAGAGACAGAACCTTTTTGATCTAGATCCTTTTGAATGTCAAAATGACTTACAAGAAATTTGACAAGGGATTGTAAGAAATAAGAAGATCTAAGGAACAACTTGAGCCCCCTTTCTGTCTTAGAACTTGTATGTGGACATAAGTCATGGTTAAATAAAGGATTTTCTTTGAGTTCATTGGTTATTATGATTGATTTTCTGGGAGTCTCATAAATAAGGGAGATTATATTACTGGAAATAATGTTAAATATAAAGTTAAAGTTCTCTTTGCTTTTAGGATACTTTGCAAAAAGTTATTTTGAAGAAACATAATCTATTTTGTAAATGAAAATAGTTAAATCAGAAGAGGGGAAAGAGTGTAGAAGGAAAGAGCCAGATATAGAACCTGAGAATATTCTGTTTAGAATCTCTTTGCAGATGTTTCATTTAGGTTAAAACAATATGTTCACGAAAAAAGAATGAAATATTCTGTGTCCACCTATGCCTGATTATACAGTTTGAAATACAAAGAGTTAAATTGGCTCACACCCAGAATATGTGTATATGTGAGAGACAAAAGGAGAAAAGATGGGGAAAAAAGAGAAGGGAAAACTATCTAATTATAATTTTAGGGATGAAAGACAAGTGACCGCTATTTGTGCTATAAGGGGAGTCACTTGTTTTATTTGATTACTTTCCAGAAATTATAATTGATGTGCTTCACCTAAAAAAAAAACAAACAGAATTTTCGGGTCTGATTTTGTTGTATATTTTATATATTTCTGCCCTAAAAATCATCACAAATACATCTTCATTCTCTAGGCATTGTTAAGAACCTATATGCTTCTGTCCTAATACAGGTGTCACTGCTATTCAGATACCTGTGGCGTGATTTGACTTAATTGACTTCTTATCAAAGTAATAGTATTTTTTTTCTTTCTTTCAAAAGAAAAGTTGGAATTTGCAGAAATTTTACAATGATATTATACATTTCAGTAAATTTTGTGTGCTTATTTTACTATGTTTAATTAATAAACGGAGAATGAAAGATTAATTGCATTATTTTTATCATTTTAGAGCCTTTTATTGATTTGTCTATTAATTTTTGAATTAACTCTTATAAACCCTTTTATTAAAGTGATCTTTAACAGACTGTTTTCTGTACTTGAGCCATCCCCATCTGTCATTTAAAGGTTCTTGGCTAGTGCATTTTTAAGAGATTAATGTCTGGAAATATTGTCTCATCCATGTGTATGTGAGAAAGAAAGAGGGGGGAAAAAAAAAGAATAATCCATCCAAGAAGATGATGAATCATAGAATTTTGGAACTGGGAAAGATATTAGTTATTAAATTTCAAAATGAAATACAATGGACTAAAAAATTAAGTAGTAAAAGAATTTCGAGGTTTACAACTTATGCTGAGATATGAATATAACTCACCCGATGAGCATAAAAGCTTGAGTTGTATGATGGCCCATATCCAGGCTAGAGATCTCCAGAGTAAACAGTCCTTCCATAATTTTACATTTTCCACTGTCCTGCCTAGGCAGATACTCCATGACAGAGATTTTCTTGTGAAAATCCCTAAGCTCTAAGTTATGTGTGAATGAGAAAATAAGTAAATAAATAGTAAAATAATAATGTAAAAAATTAAAAGGCCTCAAACTTCTATATCTCTGCATTGTTACCCCTCCATCAAGATGGCCCCACTAATACCCATATCAAGTAATTTTTAAGAACTCTCATTTAATTGTATAAATTTACACGAAGGTGAGAATATGTTAGCACAGGCAGAATTTGGCTTTCAAAAGAATGTGTTGTTAATCTGGAGAAATGAATTATTTCTTAGGTGACCATTTCAGTCATATAATAAATTTTGAGACAGGATAATACAAAATAAACAAAACACCCATTTGATCTTCCCTCAAAGAATACCATTTAGAAGGTCATTTTTGAATGCCATTGGAATTATCTATTGAGGCCTAGGCATCATTCAAATAATTATACACATACCTATGAGACAATATTTCCAGGTATTTATGTCTTAAAAATATACTCGCCAAGAAACTTCAAATGATAAGCAGGGATTGTTCAAGTACGGAAAACAGTCTGTTAAAGATCAGTTTAACGAAAGGCTTTATAAGAAAAGTTAATTAAAAATTTAGTAGTCAACTCTACTCAATGCTCTGTGGTGACCTAAATGGGAAGGAAATCTAAAAAAAATAGGGGATATATGTATATGTATAACTGATTCACTTTTCTGTATAGCAGAAACTAACACAAAATTGTAAAGCAACTATACTTCAATAAAGATTAATAAAAAAATTAATAGTCAAGTCAATAAACATCTCTACAATGATAAAAACCAATAAAATTGTTATTTTATTCTCTTTTTGTTAATTAAATATATGCACAAAATAAACACATGCAAAAATTTACTAAAATATATACTATTAATGTTAAGTTTCTGCTATTTCCAACTTTTCTTCTTCTGAAGGAATAAATAAAAACTTTATTACTCTTGTAAGGAGATTCAGTTAAGTCAAATCACTATTAAATAAGAACTCCAAAGGTGTAGTGATTTTTTTCATCATATTTCTAGGTTAAAATTATAAAAAGGTGAAATTAGAAAAGTAAGCATCTCTCAGGAATGAGAGATTTCTAAAACATTTGAGAAAATGCTATATAATTATGGTGACCATATTCTTAAACTATACCCATAGACTGGGGATCAAAATATGTGGAATCTGTGTGATCCAGGGTACCCATGAATACATTATGATTTCAGAAAATCAAAAAAATCTCGTAGTATGAAATGTGAATTAAAACAGATATCTAAGTTTTCAGTCATAAGTCATAGAATAATTCTTGATTAGACAATAAAATCGCACCAAAATGGAAACTTGAAAAAAGACATTGCTTCTGTGACACCAACTGCATGTTGAAGAATGTAAATAAATAACAAGCGGAAGACAAAAATCAACAAAATAACAACAGAGACAGTAGGTAGAAAGTTGTGTTGAAAGAAATTGGTGGCACTTAAAAATGTTGTTACTTTTAGTTACTTGAATTATAAGAAGCTATTTGAATTATAAGAACCTTGAGGATCTTGGGGTTACAGATAGAGACATTTTGCTAAAGTCTTCTGGGTTTGATTTGCATGAATATAAGTAATGGGAAGAGTAAAGCTATATACTTATAGGTGTATAAATTAACCTGGCTTAATTGTGAAAACTGTGTTGAAAATCTCAAGGAAACATAGAAAAATTTAATAGAGACATATTTTCCTTATAAAATGACCTAAGATTTACTGAGTCTGGAAATTCAAACAAGTAAGAAGGCTGGTAATTCCCAGGAGTCACTCTCTCAAGTAATAAACAAATATTTATGAATCTCTACTGCATGATAGGTTTTAAGATAGTCTCAAGATATTGAAGTTAGTATTTTTCTTAGAGGGAAGAGACAGACAAAATGTAGGATTATTGACTAGTTCAAACTTCTACTGAACTTTGAAAAAAAATCTTACTCCCAAAATAAGCAGAACTCCTTTGCTTTAATACAAAACAAAACAAAACAAAACAAAGCACTTTATCTTAAACCCCAAGCAACAAGCATGCATCTCATGCTCTGTGGGTATATCTGTACAATAAGGATACTGTGGATGACAATATTCATTTATTAGATAACATAGAATTTTCTTCATGAGGACATGTGAGAATCACTTTTCTGTTGTCAGAAATTATGCTTTCCTGAACAAAGAGATGATTCTTTATAGTTTAAATTTACCTTATGAATTATATATGTGATTAAGTTACCTTTTTGCACTGATGGCTAGAACACTTAGCATTAAACATGGGCTGTATGTCTAGCTGATTTTTAACTTCAGAATAAGATTTCTCCCTGACCCCATATCATATTATTCTTAGGAAGAAAGGTAAGCATAGAACTGACGAATATGGAGCCAGAAGGTCTGGAATTAACATCTCTAGTCATGCTCAAGGAGTTCCATGAACCTTGTGAAACTACATGTAAATTTCACTGAGTACAAGAATTTCTCTATGTCTCGTATATACATGTATGTAGATTTTGATAGCTTTTCAAAGAGATCTATGAATTCAACAAAAATTAGGAAACAATGAAACAGACTTTAAGACCTAGGTCCCTAACATATACCTTAAGGTCTTCATATACTAGGTTACTATTAATACATTAAGATAGAATATTTTCTCAGTATAGAATCCTTAGGTCATATTTGGTGAGTGACCCAATGTTTTGATGTCATTAAGTTGTCTCAAAGCCAAAGATAATTGGAAAATGGAGCACTCCAGAAGATCTGCAAGGGGAACAGGATAGCTACTTACACCCATGTATACTTTATCTTAGAGTAAAGCCAAAAATGAGAGTTATTCAACATGTAAAATCCCATGTTTGGGACTAGAGACTCTGGGTCTTTAGTCACCATATTCCTTAAGTATTTCATGAAACATCTCTCATATCACTTGTTGTTCTTCCTGGGTTAGTGGTAAATCCTTCACAGCAATTTGTAGGTTAGCCGTGTTTCTTTTAACCATAAATTCTATTTTCCATTCAAGGTTCTTGACTCAAGCTAAATACAATGTTAGTTAGTCTCCCATATTATTGTCCTCTTTAGTGAACCATGCAGAAGAATGCCACTAACCTTCTTCTACATTGAAAAATCCTCTTCTTCAGTTTAAATGAGATATCAAAAGTAAAAGTCTCTAATATTCATTAGCACCAGTAGTAATAGTTATTACTAAAACTCCAGAGGAAATATTTGTACTTGGACAAATTCTTTTTTTTTTAAATAATTAATTAATTAATTAATTTTTGGCTGTGTTGTGTCTTTGTTGCTGTGCACAGGCTTTCTTTAGTTGCGGGGAGTTGCAGGCTTTCTTCGTTGTGGTGCGTGGCTTCTCATTGCGGTGGCTACTCTTGTTGTGGAGCACGGGCTCTAGGCGCTGGGCTTCAGTAGTTGTGGCACGTGGTCTCAGTAGTTGTGACTCGCAGGCTCTAGAGCTCAGGCTCAGTAGTTGTGGTGCACGGGCTTAGTTGCTCTGCAGCATGTGGGATCCTCCCGGACCAGGGCTCAGACCCATGTCCCCTGCATTGGCAGGAGGATTCTTATCCACTGTGCCACCAGGGAAGTCTGGACAAATTCTCTTGAGATAGATTCACTGTGGGCCAGAGTGGAGACACCATCATGCAGATTTTTATTTGGGATTTATTATTTAATATGTAATAGTCATTTCCAGGTGCTAAGAGTCTTGGCTGATGTGTAAAACTTCATGAAAGTCTTCTTGAAAATACCTGATACACAGTAGATATAGGGTGAATATTAATTTACATGTTTGTCAACATTGTTTGCTGGAAAACACATGACCTTTGCATTCAGAACTGAATTAAAATTCATCTTACTTTTCATAGTATCTCTAAATGAGGTATTAACTTCTCTAAGCATTTTCTCATTTATCAAATGGGCATAATATCTACCTTTGAGCTTGTTTTATGGATTACTATAGACAGATATGTAGCACTGGCTCAGAGTTGTCATTCTTATTACTATAATAAAGTGCGAGATGCATGGAAAACATCAGTAAGGGGTGATCATCCTCTTTACATTTTTTAATGTTAATAAAGTCCCTAAAATTATTAAATACCCAGTTTATCTGAAATTTGGTTTCTTTTGGGGAAAAAAAGAACCCAGACAAGTTTAAAGGCAGTCTTTCAATATTATGTAAGGAACTTAACATGTGTGGTCTTACAGGTACTATGCAGGTAATAAAATGTATTTTCTTGGACTGTACATCATTCTTAAATAATTCCTTGGGGAAATATATATTATTTCTATTCTTAACAAATAAGTGGTATGGAGCATAGTGGAAAGGGTATAAAATATTATTTATAAAACATAGAACTACCCATTTTGCATGAGCTTCTTTGAGCCACATGCACAGGCACCATCCCAGTATAACTGGGATCTTTCCACAGGCCACCAAAGATGCTAGAATGGAAAAGATTGAGAACTACTGTGGAATAAAATACAATAAAACAAATTTTCCATGAAAAATAAGCCAAATCCTTATTTTCTTGTAAATAAGAATATGTGGGTTACACTGCTGTATAAAAATCTTACTAGCTGAAAATATAAATCACAGGCCCTATTTTTCTAGGAGTCTTTCATCATGCATATGAAAGACAGACTTTCCTACCCCATCTCTAATCTTCGAATCAGACAAAAACCTATTTACTTAAAATAATATTAAATCTGATTTAGAGGACAAAAATTAAACCATGTTAACTCATATTTGATACTAGATTTTTTTAAATTTGTGTGATATGCTATTAGATTACTCTTCATAAACTTAATGAAAACAAAAGCACTGCATGTGATATATTCCAGAATAATCAAATCTAAGAGTTTTTAATGTGAACTTATTTCCCTGTAATTAACAGTGATTATCTCTAATTGTTTCCTGTTTCTTTCTATTTTATTCTTTTAAAATTTTTGATAGTTTATTTACTTTGATTTGAGTCAGCTTTTCATTGGTTATTATGGATTTGGGTCTGCTTCCCACTGGTTATTGAGCTTTTCCTATGCTAGACCTGTTTCTATCTGATTATCCGAGGGTTCCCCTGATGTGAACTTGATGAAAACCAAGTAGGAGTCATATAAATTGAAAAAAAAAACAGTTTAAAAAAATCTCAGGCCATTGTTGAAAGAACTGTTTAGCAACCACAGACATTTGCATTGTATTTTCTCTAATATATAATTCATTCCTGGCAGCCAATGTATCCGGTAGTGATGCATTTTATTTATTTATTTATTTACTTCTTACTTACTTATAAGATGAAAAACTAATTCAGAAGTTCTAGGTCTTAAAAATCTAAACATAGATATTCACCTTTATTTAGGAAATACTCTATTTTGGTTAAAAAAATTTAGAGGCAGTCGACTGCTTAAAAATGTGTTGTGTTGTCATTAGATATGTGGAATTCAGAAGGATTATCTCACATCCCGGTGACCTTGCATTCCAGAACTATTCAAGGCCAGGGAAACCAAGGTCAAAGAGCCTCAAGTAATGGCACTTGAAAGGTTATCTGAAGAGCAGGGGAATCGTCCTCCTGTTGGAAATGTTAGGTACTGGAGTGGAGATAGGGAGAGAGCTGGAATGAGTTTAAGATTGATGGTTATGGGCACTACCCTCATTTGAGTTGTTGCATTGAGAGATATTCAGGGAGCTTCAAATTATGTGGGGAAGACAGGTGCAGATAATTACAAAGAACTTTGAACAGTATTACTATCATATGCCAAATGATAAACGAGGGGACTCTTGAGTATGAACTCTAGGAAAGAGATAGACCTAAGGGCAATTCAGGCACAAAGTTGTGAGTGGAAGATCTGTGTGAGAGTTGGTCATTCATCTGATTTTATAAGACCTTTCTTGCTTGCCTTTAAATCCCTGGTATAAGTTCAGACTGTATCACAAGGGCAATGGACAGTCATTGGAGACATAAGGCAAGAAACAGATTTGCATTTCAGAAAAATATCTCTCTTAGCTGTGGATTGGAAGAGGAAGAAAAATATTTAAAAGGGGAGAACAAGTTATAAGGTACAAGATAGATATCAATAGAGAGTGAAGAATAAAATATTGTGATTGTTTATTTATTCAACTTTTATTCATGATTTATTAAAAGCCAGTCACACGTTTAAGAATTAAATTCCATGTTGATTGTGTATTTAAGAATTGAGTTTACTATTGATTATGTATTTCAAAGCAAAAAGAATACTTGTAGAGTATGGGATTTATTTAGTGAGGCAAAAACACTATGTCTCCATGTTGAGATGAGATGGTGTGAGAGGTGAGTGTGAGAGGCAGTAGAGAATGATGGTAGGAGTATGAACTCTAGAGCTGTACTGCCTGTGTTCTAATCTTGGGTTTGCCACTAACTAGTAGTGTGTCCTTGGATAAATTACTTACCTCTTCTGTGACTTAGTTTCTCATTAGCCAAATGATGATAATAACAGTACTTACTGGAGTTGTTTAAAAAATTAAATGAACTAATACACATTGAATGCTCAAACTTTATAAGACCCATATCAATTGGTTTGTAAAAATGTTATCCATTATTATTAATGAAGCAAGAAGTTTCCTTTAACAATATCATTCACATCTGGCACATATTATAAGAAATGAAGGATTAGTTTTGAAATTGGATAACTGTTTTTAGATTAATCAAGAAATGTTAAGGATCATATATGTTAAGTCCCTTATATACTGAGAACATTTTATAAATTTCTGAAGTGACTGGAATAAGTACCATACTCATATATCATTTAATTAGACATGTTCTCTAATCTTAACAAAGCAAAGTAAATAATAATAAATGCTTATTTTATGAAGAATTTTAAAAGGTAATATATTTAAAGTCTAAAATACATCAAGAAATACTCTCAGTTAATTTTTCAAAATGATATAGGTTCCCATTGTTCATTTATAGAAAATGTATTATTTAACTGACATCTGTTGAGAACCTACCAGGGATTAGAAAGACTAAGATGCTTTCTCAGACTTCTGGGAGTTGACAGTTTTATGAGAGAGGAAAATACGGAAATCAATACTTGCAAGATGTGTGGCTTTAAGTAAATTACTTAACTTTCAAAATCTGATTAAATTATATATATAATTTAGATGAAATCTATTATATACATAATTTAGATGAAATCTATTATATATAAAATTTATATTGTGCCTGTGTAGGTGTTCTATAAATTATAACATTTTTACATTAAATATTACTAATAATATAATTAGTAGAGAATGTATAATTGAATTTTTATTAGTAACACATAGTACAAGTATGTCAAAAGTATTGAAAGAGGCACAAGGAATGTACACTAGTGGAAAAAAAGGAGGTTTTGAGTATTGTCTAGAAGTGTCAGTGGATGAGAGTAAGTTCATCAGGTAAAGAAGAGAGGGAGGGGATTCCCACTAAGGAACTAGAATGTGCAAAGCTATGGAAAGAAAAAAGGTCAATATAATTTGTGCCTGAGTTTGAGAGAGAAAATAGATAATTTTCAATATTTATTATTAGGAAAATATATGTCTTCACATCTGTCTCCTTTGTAATTTTTACAATTATGGATTATATTTTAATCAGGAAAAATTAATAAAAGATAAGATAGAAAGTCTTTTCTCTGACCCTTGAGCTGAGTGTTACATTTCCTCGAGTAATTTCTGTCACCTTTGAATTGTTCTGAACTGCACACACCACACTTTTCATACTCTGTACATTCTCTGGGGTGGAGGAAAGCTTCTAGTTCAGAGCTTCTAATTCAGTGAGACCAAATACTGTTCAAGAAACAATGCCCAGATTTAATCAATGTAATCCTACTCTAAAGATAATATATGTCTAAATATTTGTCATTGACCCTCTGTTTACAGTAGCATAAAATATACATTCTCTTATTTTTGATGGCCTCTATATACAGATCTCTGCACTGCATCTTGAATAATATAAATTTAATTGTCCAATTTCAAGTCATTTTTTACATAGCCTGATTCTATTTGAAGATGGGTATCTACACAAATACTTTTATTTGAAAGCAAGTTGTTTTGAACTTCATTCCAAGCAGGTAGGAGTAGATTCTGCAATGGATTTGTGCTTAAAACTTGAGCAGCACTAGTGGGTGCCACTATAATAATAGTTTTATGATGTGTTACATGAAAACCCAAGCTCGTTAAAATCAGTGTAGCAGGAATGGCTGCGTGCATATTCAGTGTTTTGCTTTAAGGGACCATTTTGATGGTTTTAAACATTTCCTTGGTGTTATAGTTTGCTTGTGGGAGATGATGAAAACCTAGTTTCACAAAAGGAGCTTTTACATGGGTGAAAACTTCAAAAAGAATAATATTTTGTACAAAAGCAAGTCTACTTATTCTGTTTCTAAATGCCCTTTGCTATTATTGAATGCATTTGTTTCTGAAAAGATTTATTTGCCTTCCGTCACTTGATGCTTCCTCTCTCACAAAAGCCAAATCACATTTACTATTTAAAAATATATAATATATACACAAATATATTCTTAAAAATAAAACATATCTACACTTGCCTTGATCTAGGGGGGTAAAAAAGCTTCAGAATTAGAGCCATGAATTCTATCTATTGTAATATTGTCCTTAACTAAGGATTGGAATTGCATCTTTTATATTTTCCTAGTGAATTCTCAGTAAAGAATTCAGCAGTCTGTTTATAGGGAGAATCATTTCTCGAGATTGAATTATGTGGTTGATGACCCAGTGTTAATAAGGTTCCTTGTCCTTTTAGATTTCTTTCTAGAAACTGGGGATAATGAATTTAGTGAAGACCCAAATGAAATAATGCCTCCTCCATAAAGCCTTCTTGATTCTTCAATTTTTAAATACTCATTTTATTCCTAACAACTGTCCCTTTTGATTGACTAAAGCTACTTAGAGACTAATTCATGTCCTTTGAGAGAAATATGTCAGGATCTTTAGATTCAGCAATTCTTATCCTCAAGATCAAGCTTCTTTCTTGCTATTGCCTGAACCACGTTTTTCATCTGCATTCCTAGAGCTAGGCCCTTGACCTAGCTGTCTTACCCCCATTGATATGACCTCTCCTAGGTCCTCAATCAT
The DNA here is from genome assembly GCF_949987535.1 of Balaenoptera acutorostrata. Lineage (NCBI taxonomy): Eukaryota > Metazoa > Chordata > Mammalia > Artiodactyla > Balaenopteridae > Balaenoptera > Balaenoptera acutorostrata. The sequence continues at coordinate 69,747,003 of NC_080071.1, read as the reverse complement.
TTGTTGTATTCAACTGCCTACCTAAGTTTTCAGTGAAGTTTATACTATTTTGAGAGATGCAAACATGGACAAGCAAGCTTTTGCAGATTTTCTGTTCACTTTTATTAGAGAGGTTCTGTATCAGAGACATAACATATTAGTTCTCATACCCATAATTTTAAACTAAACCTGCCTGATGTTGTCACTCAGAATTTAGAAGGGACAGTAGGTGAGAAGGGACTATAGATCCATTAATACATTAGTACATATAATTTTTGTTACAGGGAAATTTGGGATGATGAAAACATTTCAATTATGAATAAGGGGCAGATAACTTTACTTAGTCTTTAACATTTTTGCCTTGATAAAATGAAATAGTATTTTAAATTTCTCTCTGCCTTAAATCCAACCTCTCACACATACCTCTGTTGAGATGACTCAAGAAAGTGGAAATTCAAGGATGGCATAGATATTTTACATTCTGCATCTCTCTTTCATGAGCCCTAAACCTTAATACCACCAAAATAATGTAATATGCCATGGTTTCTCATATTTCTAGGTCATGGCAAATTCTCCAATTCTCTTGTCATGGAAAACTCCTACATACTAAATTTTCATAAAGCAACTTACATATCACCTCTGAGAAGTTTTCCTCAATAGTTACAGATTGTCTCTTTGACTTCCAAAGTACTTAGTATATATCTCTAATCAAATATGATTAACATTATTTGCTGTCGTGTCTGACTCACCAACTAGACAGTGAACCATCTGGCAAAAGAACATATTTGCTTTCTTTTTGTATTTCATAATTTCTTCCTCTTCCTCCAACATGTATTGTGAAGTAGGTTCCCACAAAATATTTGTTGAATTAATCAATAACATTCTTATCATAAAAGAAAATTTTCCTTTAAAAATAATTTCTTCCTTTTGTATTAGCAACTGTTTCTTGTTATCTTTCATCATGTGAATGATGAAATAAATAATTCAACGAACACTTATTTAATGTCAGCAATGTACCAAACCAGACTTTTACTAGACTAAGAATATTAATATAGTGCCATTTCCAAAGGTGAACTATTGGTTCTTACCATGATCTGTTTAATTAGGACATCAGCTCTCAAAAATCTTGTCTACTTATTTTGGGAAGACCTCAGAGATGTGTCACATAGGCTATATATGATAACAGTATTCTATAATCTTCCCCTCTGACCTTCCCTTGTTAATGTTGGCTGTTCTTAAAGCCACTTACAAATGGCATCTCACACCTGCTATTTTGGCCAGCATTCACAGTGACAATGCTGAGTCTGGATCAAAAGAATTTTTTTCTCCAGTGTTCCTAAAGGTAGAAATTCTGAAGTTCACTGGCATTAAGTCCAGGTTGTTTTTCATGTAGAAATAAGGAAAATGCTCTTCCCCACCCTCAGTATCTTGTTTAGTTATTATATTCATTTCCTAGGGCCACTGTAACAAAGTAACACAAACTGAGTGGGTTAAAAATAACATAAATTTATTTTCTCACGGCTCTGGAGGCCAGAAGTCTGAAATCAAGGTGTTGGCAGGCCGTAGTCCTATGAAAGGCTCTAGGGAAGACTCCTTCCTTGCCTCTTCTGGCTTCTGGTGGTTGTAGGAATCCTTGGAGTTCCTTGGCTTATAGAGGCATCACTCCAATCTCTGCCTCCTTCTTTACACGGTCTTCTCTGTGTGGCTGTGTCTCTGTGTCCAAATTTCCCTCTTCTTATAAGAATGCCAGTCATACTGAATTTAGGGCCCATTCTAATCCAGTGTGACCTCGTCTTAACTTTATTATATCTGCAAAAATTCTGTTACCAAATGTCACATTGACAGGCTCCTGTGGGAATGAATTTCGGGGGGAAACTATTTAAGCCCCAGTACACTTACCAGGCTCTAAAATTACAACCAGTGTACTTGCCCAGGCCCAAGCATTAGCGTGGCTTATGATACATCCTTCTACTTTGTTCCTCAAACTCTTTTCGAGTTCTATATGCCTGGGCCTGGCCTAATTATCACTGTATTCCTTAGCCATTCTCAAAGATATACAGTCTTCACCTGGAAAGTTAAAATAATAGTAATTAATAATAATACTTTTCCTGTAAATGGACATACCTACTGAGTATTCTCAGACCCATGGAATCCTAGTTAGATTTGAGATGCCTACGATAGTACTGGTTTCTGAGGATTAAAAGGTAAATAATACCTAATCCCTGTCCTCAAGGGAGACATAGTCTGGTAGGGGAGGCAGAGAGTTATAAGCAATGTGATAAATGCTGTAACAGAGAAGTCTCAGGATACTCCAGGAGCCCACAGGGAGGCATTTAAGCCTGCCCACATCAATTCTGTTCTGGCTTGGTCAGAAAAGAGGCCAGAGAGATATCTGGGACTTCACCTTGAAGAGCATTCCAGGGCAGGTAAAATTTAGCCTGTAGGCAAGGAAAATTTAGTAAGGATTTTGAAAAGGGAGTGAATGGATACAATGGAATGATTATTCTGGTGTCTGAGGGACAGGGGAATTACAATGTGAATATGACCAGAGGAAGGAGGGGAATATTCCATAGACAAAAAAGGTATTATACTGTTTAAAGAAGTCTAGTGGGGGCAGAAGTGGATGGAAAGATAAGGATTTCAAAAACATTTAGGAGCAACAGAATGTCAAGAAAATGGAGATAAGAAAATATGTCAATAAAACTCTCAGGGGCTTCCCTGGTGGCGCAGTGGTTGAGAATCTGCCTGCCAATGCAGGGGACACGGGTTCGAGCCCTGGTCTGGGAAGATCCCACATACCGCGGAGCAACTAGCCCCGTGAGCCACAATTGCTGAGCCTGCACGTCTGGAGTCTGTGCTCCGCAACAAGAGAGGCCGCGATAGTGAGAGGCCCGCGCACCGCGATGAAGAGTGGCCCCAGCTTGCCGCAACTGGAGAAAGCCCTCGCACAGAAACGAAGACCCAACACAGCCATAAATAAAATAAATAAATAAATAAGTAAAATTAAAAATCTTAAAAAAAACCTCGCTGACTGAATGATGGAAGAAATTGATGACGTGGGCTTTGAGGAAAGCATGATTGTGTGTGGCACCTGCATAAAGTTCTCTAATTTGAAAAAAAAAGAAAAAAAAACCTCTCAAATTTCAGCTTCAGGCTGTTATTTACATGATGAAACCACTCACTGGGACAGAAAATAAAGGCGGGAGCATAAATTGGGGAGAATGATGAGCTCAACTCATTGTTACATCTTCAGGTTTAATTCTAACCCTAAACATAACCCAGTAATCTTATTTAAGTAATACTCTACCAACTTTCAACTCCCTAATGTCAATGAAAATAGACTGTTTTGAAAATGGTTTTAATTTGGCAGCTCTATTAGTTTCCTGTTGGCTGTTAAAACAAAGAACCACAACTTGGTGGCTTAAAAACAACAAACATTCTCCCGTAATTCTGGATGCCAGAAGGCCCAAATCAAGGTATCACTCCCTCTGGAGGAGAATCCTTTCTTGTGACTTCCAGCATCCTGTACCCCAGGTGTCCCTTGGCTTATGGCTGCATAACTCCAACCTCTGCCTCTATCTTCGCATGACTCTCTCCTCTATGTGTTTCAAATATCTCTCTGATTTTCTCTTATAGAGACTCTTGTCTTTGGATTTCGGGCCTGCCTGGATTATCCAGGATGACCTCATCTCGACATCCTTAATTTAATTACATCTGCAAAGATCCTTTCCAAATAAGGTTACATTTACAGGTTCTGGGTGGACATATCTTTTGGGAGAGCCACTGTTCAACACACTACAGTAGCTACAATAAAACAAGTTTTAATCGTTTTTTATTTTGATGAACATGTAACTACAATTTCTACTCAGGAAAACTTTAAGTTTTTTGTTTCATAGATGCTCTCTTCCAAATCTCTAAGAAGAACCATGGTCAGTATAGACCTACTCTTGTGAGCTCTGTCCCCAAGGACTAAGACAAATGTCATGCCAAGCATGGATTTTATTCTCTGAGTAAGTGGGAACAGCTGCTGATTTACGCGGTTGTGACTGAATGACTGAATAGATGCATTCTTAGGGACAAATACAGATCTTTGAATGCCGTCAGTTTCCTAATTTTCTCATTGGAAATGATTCTTTTCACCCTCTTGACAACTTTAAAGTAATGTTCACCCCCTATGAAAGTTCTAATATTATAGATGGCACTACATATACTCCTATGAAATTAATCCAATTTAGCCAGCAGAATCTAAGAGACTGTCATTTTAAGGTATGCGGTTTCATGAATAGAGTACAGTGTCATGAACTGTTAGATGAATGTAGTCACTGCCTTTTCACTTTTGGGTCTTGTAAATACAGTGACTGCATGTGCAGGGCTTTCTAAATAGGTGTTTAATACAGGTTTGTTGAATGACTGAATAAATATTCATTTATTCAGTCATTCAACAAACCTGTATTAAACACCTATTTTGAGCTCCTCAAAAATACATTTTATTCATCTTCATATCCTCAGGCCTGTTCTAATGCAAATCAGAACACATTTGAACAATGAATAATTGCTTCAGTGAATAAATAAATCTTGCCTATGTAATGGGGGAATACCAAAATAAATGACACTCTTAAACTCAAGGTGCTCCTTTTAGCATAACCTTTAATATATCATAATTTGCATTTTATAACTTTTAAAGAACTTTTTAGAAACTGATAGAACAAAACAATACTGATTAAAGAATAAATTAATACAATTAAATTTAGTACTATTCTCGTTTATGTAGTTGTAAAAATGAAGTTCAATAACTCAAATATGTTTCAAACATAATAATATTAACTTGATAAGTTTTTGAAAATAAGATAGATGAATGTTTATGTTTGTCATTCATTTATTCATTCATCTATCTATTCATTCATCAAATATTTTCTGACTACCCAATGTATATAAGGTCCTTTGCCAGTAGTGCTGGTTATCATTGTGTTGTGAAATAGTTTGTGTTTTAGGAATAATGCCATTTTTCTTGATTAAGGAAGGCTTTTGGCTTAGTTTAATAATGGCATTTAAATTAAAAAGAAAACTTGGAAGTGTTGTCTAACTATTCTTAATATCAGATAACTATAAAATTGGTCAAGTGGCTATTTTTAGTAATTATGTCCTTTATTGATTAAATACAGCATTACTTCAATGAATACATTTGTAATGGAATTCTACTTTTCCCCTCTAAACTGGCAAGATACATAAGACTGGAGACTTACTAGCATAAGATAGTTTTTGCTTTGCCAGTCAATCCAGAGAAATAAGATACACTGAACATGATATGAAACCTGGCATGTTGATGTTTTTGAGCCACAAACTACATGTCAGAGACCAACCAGTGCTCTATAAATGCATTTATTTGACTACCTTTTGAGTTTGGGGATTTTTTTTTTTTCTTTTAATTTTCAGGTTAAACATGATGTTCTTTGGCAGTATCAAGACAAAATTTTCAAAATAATGTATGAAGATCACAAATCTCCCTAATAATTTTGGGGGGCTTGGATTGTTTTTCTAAGTGTATTTATAATAGGAATCATGCTATTTGGAATTCTCAGTGCTGTTAGGTTGACTATAACTAGAAAAGTAATTATCTACATGAACGTTATTTCATATTTTAGAACTTTGAGGTGAACGTTAATTTGAGATTCATAAATTTAGAATTTTACAATTTAGCATTATATGGAGAAGAGGCATTCTGTAAAAAGCTTTATAGGTATAATTTAGTGATACAGATAAAACTTTTTAAATCTATTTATATTCAAAATGTTCAATTCTCTGTTTCCTAGGATGGGGTATAGTTAGAAAGATTCTGGGATTTACAACCTTCTAAATACCTCCAAGGACTATTTTATCACAACACATTCAGGTACTATTCGCTGTGGTGTCATTGGTTAGGTGATAATTTTTGATCATTTATTTTACAACTTGAATCAGTTTATAATGCCTGTACAGGTTTAAAATAGATTGATTTTTTTTTTTTTCAGAGGCAGTTCTTAGTTTTATAGGAACACTTCTTTTCTATCTTAACGTAATTTTTAGGTTATCTTTAACATATGACAACAAATAAAAAGTATATAAAATAAAATTTAGATCAGTAATCTGTAAAACTTTCATGCTTAAGAGCTACTTTTACATAATTTACTACTTAAATTCATCAGGTGTTATTGCTATCCAATAAGGAGCTTTTCTGAACTTCATATTGTATTCCTACAGTAACTTTCACTTGCAGGCTTACGTATCTGCTGCTATTATGGTTTGGAACATTCTCTCAAAATTCCTTGTCTGACTAATTAGTACTCAACTTAGTTGTCACCTCCTCTAGGAAGTCTTCCTTGATTCTCCAAGGCACCTCTATGTATTTCCCTATACTCAACCACTATTACAGACATTATATCACATTCTAATTTCCTTTGACAGACCTTGATCATATAGATTCTGTCTTATATCTCATGCCTAGAACTTTGCAGTAATGTCCAATAAACATGTATATGAGTGTTGAAATGAATGGTTTTAGTGCTCATTTCTCTGTTACTGTGGTCTAAAAGATGGTACTTTAGATGTTCCAGATCGGCCCTCTGGAGTTCATGGCTACAAGGTTTCAAATTCTGCTTTATAACTAACTCCAGGTACCCAGGATGACTTTGGCTCAGTTGTTCAAAAGAATTTCATGCCTTGCAAATCTTTTGCTTTTTTTTTTTAATGTTGAACTAAAAGAATGATATATGTTTATGCCTCCGGTGTGATGTATTTTTGGAGTCGAAAGCAATAGATTCTTCTGTAGTTGATAATTTAATATGTGCCTATGGAAGTTAATTTAATCATAGAGCCAATTTTGAGATAGAGTATATTAGAGAAACAACAACAAGGGAATATGCAAATGAAACACTAAGCAAGAATCTATGAGAAGTAGGGAAAAGGATAATTAGTGAAAAGATATTCCAGACTTCTACTTTGCTGAAATAAGTAAATGTGAATTTGGGTTAAATAATTCAATCTTAAGGGGAAAAAGTATACATGTGGAATATCAATCAGGCTCAAAAGGGAATGGTCTTAGAATACAAGTCAAATTTTAATACAGATTTCGGAGGGTTTAGTAGCATTTAAGAAAATGTTAAATGATTAACATCTTTCTGGAGAGTGATATATAAAAGGTCTTTCTCCAGCCCATGGCTCATTTGGTCTGGCTAAGGCAGGTGTTAGGAATGTACCTCAAGAGTTTCATGTTGCTTTCCTTTTAATCAAGTGCCAGATAATGGAAATCTCAAAGTCTTGGGATAAATCAGCCAAACTTAAAAAATTTAAAAAAATGTAGAAGCCTGACTTGGAAATAGTTCCGTAGAAATGAGTTGGTAGGATTATTGAAAACCTAATTGACAGGAATAGGGAATCATTTAGAGATGAGAGAGAATTTTATGGCTCAAGAAGACCTACAGTGCATCACTACCTGCTTTACATAGATTATCTCATTTAATTTTCACAATGACTCTAAGATGTAGACTTTCATTTTCATTTACATTGAGGGAACTGAAGCTCAGAGAGTGTGTACAACCTACCAGTTACCTGGCCAGGGAGTAGAGGACTTGGAATAAGAATCCTAGTCTTTTTTTTTGGCTCTGAACCCTGTATATTGGACCTGTCTGCCTTACTGTGAGAGCTTTCTGGGCTGGGCTGTGCAAGAGGAAAATTAATCTTCTGGTCTTTCACATTCAGTGCTTTGAATGTATAAAACTAAATTATCAATCTTTGTAATTTATGACTGTTTGTGGTTAAGTTATTTTGATGCTAATTTGACTTGATTTGTTAAGAATTGACCTAGATGCAGCAAAGGATCCCTCCCTCTTCCTTGTCTCCATCTTCCTTCAGCTCCTCTGATAAGATAATAAACCTAGAAACAAAGTGAGGGGAATAAGAAATCAAGTATCATAAATCTGCTAAGCATTATGGTTCATTGATTCTAATGTTCTTATTCATCACGAATTATACCTGAATTAAAAATAGAAAGACAATAAAAATACCAGTCACTGTTCACCAATGAACCAAGAATTTAAGTATCTGTTTGCTGAGATTTAAGCAATTTGATAGAAGTAAGATATGGATTTATTCATTACTGGTTTTCACAGAATAATGGTAAAGATGCATGCTTGGATTGAATTTTAAAGTGAAAAAAATACAATGTCAATTGTACCTTGAATTTTTCATCTTTTAGTTTCTTGGATCACTTCAATTAAGTTTCATTGGATTCCTTGAACATTTTATGTAACGTGTTTTGGAATTCTTTGATCCACGCTTCTAATTTCTCTCTCCTTTTATGGGATTACCATTCTCCTAGCTAATCAACATAGAAATGATATCTTTATTTATTTGATGATATCTTTATTTATTCTTCCTTGCCTTTTCACTGTCCCTCTACCTCACATCCAATTAATTACCTTCAAAAAAATCTCACCTTTTAAGGTCTTCCCCCTCCTTCTCATTCTTGCTCTTACTGTTCTTTTCATGAATCTTTATGCTTCATGCCTAGATTCCTGTTTTGGTTTGTAAACTGTCTCTCTTTTTCTGAAAATATATTCTGCAAATCCTGAATTCATTGTTCCTAAAATTATTGTTTTTGATGTCACTCCCTTCCTCATATCCCTACACTGATTCATCATGAATAGCATGATGATAAAGTCCAACTTTATTTAGGGCTATGTTTATTCAAAGTCTTCCACAATCCACCTCAGACTTACTTTTCTAGCTCTATGTCCTGCCAATATTTTATGGTTGAATTCCATTACTTACATTTATTTTTTTCAATTAAAAATTTTCTAGACTTGTTTTAGTGCTTAACCACTGGTGGCTATCAATAACAATCATGATTATTGTTATTTTTTAAATAACAATGACTTGTGAATGTATATGAGAAAAATATTTATTAATTTTATAAATTTAATACATTTTTATACAAATATTTTTATTTCCTCCCTAGCCCTTCATTTTCTTTCTTTTTATAATTTTTTCTTGTTTCTAAAGGCAGCATTATTTTTCTGAAGGAAGAATTGAATTTAAGTAGTAAATAAGGTTTATATCGAGTATACATTTAGCTTCTCAGTTAAAACAATGTATTTAATTGTCTTTCTCACATAGTGATTTATTTATTCCAAAGCATGGTTTTATTTATGGAATATCAGTTTTAGTTATTTCTTCAGTGATATGTCATTCTCCCTTAAATTTTTTTAAAGTAGTTAAATCAATTCATTTTTTATTATCTTTAAATTTTTTTATCACAAAAATACATGATAGTGGTAAAAAAAAAATACATGTAAGAATATAGAGGAAAAGGTGACCGTTTACTTTTCCTTTCTTATCAATCCCATTCCTCTCCCCACTTAGGACTTTAATTTTAGATTTTGTTTAACATTTGCATTAGTACTCATTTTGATAATCAAAAGTTTTGTTTCTTCTTTTTCAAAATTATATATTTGTATTTTTTCTGGAAGATGGACTTTATTACCTAACCAAAAGAGAATTGTCTAACAATGTCCTTTTTTGTTATCCTTTTTGTATATTATTTTGTCTAGATTTAGGATTTGGAGTTCAAAATCATTTCCGGGTTTTGATAATATTGTTCGTTTATCTTTTAGCATCTGATATGGCACTGAGAAATTTGATAGCAATCATAAACATATTCCTTTAACAGTAACAGTACAATAGTGCTAAAGATATGGGCTTTAGAGTTAGTCTGCTTTTGTTCAAATTCCATTTCCACAACTTTTTTGCTTACGACTTTGCTCAAGTCAATTAGTTTCCTTGTTTTCAGTTTCTTCATCTGTAAATAGAGTGATATGATGATACTGTAATCATTACATTATATTAAGTATTGTACTACTTAGTACGATGCAATATACACAGTAATCTCTATAAATATTAGGTGGCATGTTACTTTTTATTGCAGTTATGATTGTTTTCTTTAAGCCTTTAATTTTTTCCTTACATTTAGTGTTCTGTAACTTAATTTTGTTAAATCTAACTGTAGCTCCTTTTTCTTGCATTCCATACAAGGTGAGTTGAGGCAATAAGAATCAAACACACAAACAAAACTCATGTTTTTAGATTCTTTTGGGAGGTCTGCTAGTAATTAGGGGTCTATTCTCTGAGTCTCTTTTGTTCATATTGTTCTATTTCCTTGTTCTATCATATTGAGTTATGGGGGAATACTTCAGCTCAGTCTTTCCAATCACTATTTGCTTTGCAGTCACACCTTTATTATTTATTTACTTATTTGTTTGGCATTCAGCTAGTCAACTGAGATTTTTGTTTTGACAATATTTTTTTTAATTTCCAAGGCTTCTATTTTTTCCTCCATAACAAAATTTATTGCTTTATATAAATGTAACATTCTCTTGCCTCTCCCCAAGCTATTTACTATGTTTATTTTAAACTTTCTTTTATTTGTATTATTATCTCTATTTCTCTTATTGTCAGTTCTGTTTCTAGGTTGTCTGTCTTATAAAGGTTGCTGTTTTCAAATATTTGCCATGCTGTCTGTTCGTTTTATTTTTAGAATGTGTTTTTGTTATGATTTGCCATTGGGTTTCAGCTTATCCCAGGACAAGCTTGGCTTTTGTCTTCTGCTCATCACAAGTATATAAGTCTGGGAACAGAGTGATAATAGTGAGGCTATCTGTCACTGGCTTCAAATACAGTATAGTTAATCCCTCTGAAGAAACCTCTTGTACTAACCTCTGTTCCTTGTATAAACTGCTCCATGCTGTAGCAACCTTGAACCTATGCTCTCTTATGTATGCAGTTTAGGTTCTGGCTTCCTTTGGTCTCTTACTAGAGTTGATTCCAACTGTTTTCTAGCTTCTAGAAACTTTTGGCATTTTTGTTTTGTCAATATCAGTCTTATATTTATGTATTTATCTTAGCATCTTTTTTTTTGGTCATATAATGGGAGCTGGGAGTGGGACAAAGGAGACCATTGTGCCCTTCTAACTATCTTGATACAGTATTATTCTTTTTTTTTTAAATTAATTAATTAATTTATTTATTTATTTTTGGCTGTGTTGGGTCTTCGTTTCTGTGCGAGGGCTTTCTCTAGTCGGGGCAAGCGGGGGCCACTCTTCATCGCGGTGCGCGGGCCTCTCACTATCGCGGCCTCTCTTGTTGCGGAGCACACGCTCCAGACGCGCAGGCTCAGTAGTTGTGGCTCACGGGCCTAGTTGCTCCGCAGCATGTGGGATCTTCCCAGACCAGGGCTCGAACCCGTGTCCCCTGCATTGGCAGGCAGATTCTCAACCACTGCGTGACCAGGGAAGCCCCATACAGTATTATTCTTGATCACATTTATTTTCTTTCACTAGCATCAATATAACAGTCAAATCTGTGCACTGCCTTAGAAATGATCTGTAAATGACACCAAAATTATGTGTCAAATTTCAAGGTACTACCAAGTATGCATTATTTAATGGTAACACTGCAAACATGAGGCTAAATTCCCCTTATTTACTTCTTTATTGGAGCTTTTAAGTTCATTTCTTTCTGAGGCTGGATATGGAGAGTCTGTTGCCTCTTAACATATTGATAATTCTTAGATGAAGCAATTTGTACATGTTAGTTTGAATGCTTCGTAAAGTTTTTTTCATAACAAAAGAAGAGATGCTATTTAATCTTGTCATAGTTTTTCTTCTTGCCACCACTTTGGAGTTTATTCTGCTGGGCTGAGATCTGTCAGGGCAGGATAAACAAATCAATTTTTTTTTTTTTTTAATGTGGTTCTCATTTAAGTCACACTGTACATAACACATCTTCCTGTGGTAATGAGCTGTTAAGGATTGCACTAATAGCAGTTTAGTAGCTGCAGCTAAGGATTTCTTTACCAATAAATATAGCTTTCTTGGCTATTAGGCAGAAATTCTTTCATAGCTTCTTAGCACAAGTGGCACTGATTAATGGCCATGAAAAATAAATCTTGTTCTCAGGGAATTAACATAACAACCTATGAGACAATTCAAATCTAAGGCAGAAAATATAGGATTCTAATATATTTGGGAAAGATATAGTAATCTCAGGACATATGAGCAATAAAAAGAAATAAACATGAAGAAATTAAAAAGTTTAGGGGTACATCCTATTTCTATGAAGTGAAGCAATGATCCTTTCCTTCAACAACTACTACCCATATCTAGAATTTAAAATAATAGCCTAAAACAACTGTTGCTAACAGAAATAAGTTAACAACTCTTTAAATCTGGTAGATATAAAATTTTAAATTGACATTCAGAAACCTAAATTTTTTAAAAAATCAAATATTATAGGGCATACTTAAAATAAATGTTGTATGTTAAATGTATTTAATGTAAAAAAAAAAACTAACAAGCCATCTTCAAAGTTTATATATTTGAAATAGTGTTTATTTTCTACCAGAACAAAATATAAAAATGAGAGATGCCAAAATATTCTCTCTGCGTTCAATGTGAATTGTTGCTCATTGTTGGATATATATATATATATATTTTCCTTACATTTAGGGCAGACATACATTTTTATTTTTTGTCTAGGGTTAATACTGCATAATGTTTATCTCCTTGTAGTTTTACATAAGTAAGTGTATGTTGTAAAATACATATGTATATGTAATTCTATTTATTTATAAATTTTGGTAGATTTCTTTTTCTGTTCTTGTTAACCATATTGTCGTGATTGTATGAACTATTCTTAACTTAGAATTTAAGTCAATTTAAAATTCAGCTTTAGGATTCTCAGTGTCCCTATCTTAAATGGTAACATTCACTCTCTCTTGCTCATGGGCTGTTAATTCAGAAGTAGTTTTGCTTCTGACTGTGTTACTTGCCATGGTGTGGTTACTAAAGAAGGCAAATATAATTTCTCCTTCTTCCTTCTCTCAAGCCCACACCTGGCCTTCATTGTTTTTACTACCAGACCCGCTTCCTTGACTATCAGTAGCAGAAATCTGCTGAAGTAGCAGCCAATTAATATTGCAAAAATATTCCTGAGCTTGGAGAGTATTCATCTGGCACAGGAAAAATTGTGTGATTTTTAACTCCTCATTTCTCTAAGGTCAATATTTTGTAGCTGGACGTTTAAATTAATATTAGTGTAATAACTCCTGGTCAGTGTGCTATGAAGATCAGTCTTAGCATTCAAACATCGTCAAAGATAACATTGACAGATATCAAATAATGTCTATCTGATACTTTCCTTCTTTCTTCTGAAATGAAAGATAAATATGTTTATTTTTAAAAATGAGGTTTTGAAGTATTCTTTTTTAGAAAAGCAGTGTCAAGATTAGAAACTGTAACAATGTCTTTTAGAAAGGAATTATGAAAACCCTCAAATGTTCTATTAGTTGCTTATAGTATAACTAGAGGTAACATAACAAATTTATTTTTCATAGGGTCATAGTAAATACTGGTCTAATATTAAAAGAGATACATTTTTTTTTAAATGAGACAGAAATGAATCATTGATTGACCTGTTCCTGACCATCAAACTAAACTTGGTAAAGAAAGATTCTATGTGGCTAGAAAAATGGTACAGATGATTCGCAAAACAAAAATAGAGACACAGACGTAGAGAACAAACGTATGGACACCAAGGGGGGAAAGAGAGGGTGTGGGATGAATTGGGAGATTGGGATTGACATATATACACTATTGATACTATGTATAAAGTAGATAACTAATGAGAACCTGCTGTATAGCTCAGGGAACTCAGTGTTCTGTGGTAACCTAAATGGGAAGGAAATCTAAAAAAGAGGGGATATATGTATATGTATAGCTGATTCACTTTGCTGCACAGTAGAAACTAACACAACATTGTAAGCAACTATACACCAAAAAATATTAGTTATTAAAAAAAGCATGTATACATATGTATAACTGAATCACTTTGCTGTACAGCAGAAATTAACACAACACTGTAAATCAACTATACTTCAATGAAATAAATTTTTAAAAAAGAAAGATTCTATAGTAAGATACACATGTAAGATGGTTCTAGCTCTAAAATATTAGCACATTTTTTAAAAAAAAGGAATTTCAAACACAAAAAGAAATTATAGGTAGTTGCAGAATAAATTGAAGCAAAATAATCCACTTATAGTCACAATTATTTTAGTGTGTAAATCAATACGATTACTTCACAAAGCAGCAAACATTGGGAGTTTCTGTGCATATGCTGTTTTATTGGGATTTAATCCCATTCTCTTGATTCTTCTTCTGTATTCAGTTGTTTAACTTCACAATAATGTGTTAACGTTACTCTTAGTTTGAGGCATCTTCAGCTAATGGAAATTAAATATAGCTCAGGAGTCTTAACTATCCAGGGGCATTCTAGACTTATTCAGGAGACCACTACTGAGTTTTAAAAACATAGGGAAAAAGAGGATATTTTGTGTAACCATCTGACCAAAAGAAGATGCATTACTGTGTTTTACATACCATGACCGAAGAGCGTGAATTCTAAAAAAATCAAAAATGAGAGCTGGTAGAAAATTGATTTATGTTAAAGATTTTAAAGCTAATTAATTACAATTACTTATTTTATCATGAAATCAATTGCTAATATATTCTGTCATTTAATTAAGGCAGTCAATAAAATCAGGTAAACGGGAGGCATAGAGTTATATGGGAAAACTAATTTTTCTATGTAATAAAGTCTGCTGTAGGTCAGAAAAGAATAAACTATCAGTTATTAAATACACAAAAATCTAATTGTTTCTTTTGAAAGATTTATGCTAGTTTAATTAAAATAAAAATACACTAAGAAATAAAAATAATTAAAAAGGGATATGACTAAACATTTCCCCTGTAAAATATTTTTGTTAAATGCTTAAATATTAACTTGAAGAATATTTTTTTGTTATTTTTGTCCCTCATCAAGAGGAGAAAAATAGGCATAAATGCAATCATAGTAGTGACTTATACTGCTTTCTTTGTTAATAACTAGAAAGATTACATACTACATCACAATATTATAGGTAATATAATTATACCTTGTTTAATCCTCACAACAACCTGCAGGGTATAGTTGTGCAATTATTTTCAAAAAAATTACACAGTTTAACTTCTAATTTGTTTATAAATGGAGAGGTATTAAAGTAACCATTAACATCTGTTACAGAGAACTCACTTCAAAGGACTAGTGTCATTTCATATCCTAAGCAAGAAAACAAAGTCTTCTCTTACATTAAAAATGTAATTATTTATCTAACAAAGTCTATACTGATTTCAGATCATAAGTGATCTCTGATGGAAACCATATTTTCAACTTTTAGGTATATTTGGACTTCACACATTTCATTCTACCTAAGTCAGGCATTTGTGTGTGTGTGTATGTGTGTGTGTGTGTGTGTGTGTGCACATGTGTATAATAATCTCAAGATTAGTATGATGTATGAGAGCAATCAATAATGTTTAGAGTTTTAAGGTGGAAGTGGAAGGGTGAATATATTTAATATTATCAATTTTATGTTATATTGAGCATCAAAGAAAATAATACAGGTAGAGCAGCAACATGGTTTTTCCTGACACTCAATAAATATATTCACTTACATTTGGTCTTCAACAGGAGAAAGTGAGAGATTGAGAGAGAGAAAGAGGAGTGGGAGAAGGAGAGAAGGAACAGATAACTAATCTATGACAAATCATTTATGTGTGTACATGAAGAGAGTGAGATTGAGAAAACTACTGATGAATTAAGATTAAATCAACATATAATGTAATTTTGACTAAAGTTATCACTCTACCAATGGCATATAATCTTTTAAGAAGTGTTTGATATTAATGTTCATAAATATTTCTGATATATAGAATTTATCATTTAATATATATAGATTCCACTTGTGTCTACAACATCAACATATTTTACTGTAGTATTTGTCATTAAAATTATATTTTATGTTAATTAAACTGTTGAATTATAATGTTACTATGAATTATACTGTCACTAAGCTTATTTTGCTTATTTTAGAGATTATGTTTGTATAAACATATATTCGATATTTGTACTAAATATAATTATTTCTCCAACATGAAGTCTTCTAAAAGTGACTTAACATACACTTAAATATGTTCATATGCATGTGAGTACACACCCAACACCACTACCACCGCCACCATCACACATGTGGATGTTATGGACCCCCAAGAAATTATAAAATGCTTACTTGACTTATTGTATGAATGGTTCCTGACATATCTCACTTTTAATTGATCTTCTTTCTGTAATACATTGACCTGAATATTTGAAAAGGGAAAGTTTGGGACAATCCAATGGGATATGTTAGTCTAGGTTCTTCACATTGGGTCCAATATATGCATATTGTTTTATTCCATCAAGAAATATGCCAGATTTTCATGTCAAGACATAAATGTAAGCATGCCTTTATATAGCCAACTAATCAAAAAATAATTTCCAGACAGAAATAATTCTGCCAAATCTTAGAGAACAAAGCCTCACTAGAACTTACATATTTGCAAATTGGTTGAAGACTGCTCGCCGATGTTCAGTTAGCTCACTTTGATTTTAAAATTTAGTAGTTTGCCATATATTTACCAAGATATGTGTATCTCCTTTTGTAAACTTTTGCAGACATTGTTAATTTCAATACATTTGATTGTTTGAATTTTTTTTTTTCTTTTTTTAGAGAAGTCAGAGTATTAGATTTTGGATAGGTTCCTTGCTTCCTTATGATCCATCACATCTTTGATAGATTGAAGGACAAAGGCACTCATGTAAATTTGCAATTAATGAAGCAAATAGGGGATTCACATGCAAGAATCTAGACATATTGGCCCATACTCCTTCCCCTTGTCTCTTCAGTTGGTCAGACTGCAAGTTGCAGACCTTCCATTTCTGTTTCTGCCATCTTCTCTTGCTTCATGGCAAAAGGCAGTCCAGGGAGGTATCCAAACTTTTAGCTCTCATAATTGTTGTTTGGTCCTTAACTGAGAGTGATTGTCTATGTCACAAATACAGTGAAAACATCCATTTGATCTTTTCTAACATCTGGAATTCATCTTTGTTTTATCAAGGTGTTTATGTTTTATATAGTAATTGACTAAAATTGAACATGTATGATCATATAGGTGGCTTCAGAGAGACCATTCTCTTATTCATTGGCACATAAATAGAAATTATCAATGAGTGAACCAACCATGTGAAGCTCCTTTTGCTATACAAACAACTTGTACTGCAAAATGAGGAGATGAACCAAAGGCCTAAATATTCAGGAATTGTGCATAAAAGATTGTGGTCTAGGAAGTATTTTTTTCAAAACCCACAGTCTTAAACAAATATTTTTAATGTTTCTTTTTTACTGAGCAAGTATGCTCATAGCTTGGGGAAAACCTTAATTAGACTTTAAAGTGGGTGCCTTCAATGTCTAATGGGATTCCTCTGGTTAAATATGTTATGACAATATCTCTCCTATAGGCATAACCAGAAAAAATAGGTAACTTGTTATAAATAGTCTACCATCTTTCACTCTTAAATCAGGGAAGGAGAATCTAATTTTTTCATTAAATTTTGAATACTATCCAATACAGGAATGTATTCTGTTATCAGTAGTTACTAGAGGCTGATGAATAACGAAACAAGTATAATATCTAAACTTAATTGGAGGTTTTTGCCACATGAAAAAAATAAGACTAAACCAAATTTTAACTTTTTAGAAAGATAATGGAATCTTGCATAGAAATGACAAAAATGATAAAATTCTACCAAAGGGACCTATGTGGTAAGATTATTTAAAATTATTTTCAGAATATTAGGAAGAAATCATGATACTAATTAGTATCTACCTTGACAGTCCCACAGGTTAAAAATGAATGTTTTCTGTGAAGATAACATATCTATTAGGACAAGAAGGCAAATATCATATTGAATCTGGTGTACACTGTGTAATATAATAGACTCAAATAAGAATTCCTTAAGATACTATTCTCCTAGGCACCTGTTGACTTAAGTGGACCACTCTGGATATCAAATGTCTTTTTCTCTTCCTTCATTACTAATTTATTCTACAATATTTACTGAATCCCTGGCATATGTATGTGTCATCATGGATAGGATATAGGAGTACGCAGTACACAGACATTTCTCTTAGCCTGGTTTTGGCAGCTGGGAAGCCTTGCTGGGTGAAGTCACATTGCAGCTGAGACCTGAAGGAATTACGCTCTACATAGAGGGGCTTAAGATCGTTTGGAAAAATCAAGGGGATTAGGTGTGGTATCTGAGACACAGGCAGTAATGTGCAGGGCCTAGGGAAAGTACACCATGTTTAGTAACTATCAGGAATTCAGTATTTCTGCATAATTATAAGGTATAATTTTTTTTCAGTTTATTAACTTTATTTCAAATTTTGTAATTGACAGAATAATAATGTTCAATCATAATTATTGAAATCTAAGTAGTTTAATGATTCATATTTGTCATAAGGGTACTGTTCTTTGCAATTATCTTTAGTCTATTAGCAAAACAGAAACAGATCCAACCAATGTCATCTATCTTTCAGAGGACTGAAATTGGGAACAGTAGTTAGATTTTTCTGTTCACTTTCTGCACCCATTTTCCTATTAGCAAACACAATTTATCTATTCCCACAATACTTCACTCTATGCCATGTAGATCAATCCATCAGCCACTCCCATTAATCTCTCATCAACCTTGGAAAGATCATCAGCAGTAGATAAGAGATGGTTTTTAATATAGTCTTATTTGGAGCATATCTCTGATAAGATATTTTTCTCCCGGAATTACCTGGATAGATGGTTACCCAAATCCTCTTATCTGTAGCTTGCTTCCAAATAAATATAATGCAAAAAATGAACAAAAACTTTTGCATCTTTCCCAGATTTCAGACTTGAAATATTTCAGAGTGTATCAATAACTCTTTTTGCAAGAGGCATACAGTTTTTAGAAATGAGGATAAAAAGGCAAAAGCCTTAAAAACAATGTTGAGGAGCCTGAATTTTAATTGTATAGACAATAGGAAGCCACTGAGAGATTTTAGGGAAATTTGCACTTAAATGTTATTGTAATCATCACAGTTCATTCAGATTTAGATATATACTTTAAAATATCTGAGACAGTTAACTCAGGATTTCCTATCGAGAGCAGACAATTTGAATGAGAAATCAAACAATGGAAAGAATTGTATTTTACTTAAACATTATTAAACAAAGCTAATTACAAAGCATTTTTATTCTAGTCTGACAATAAGCGCCTAGAAAATAACAAGAAGTTAATGAATTGCTTTAATAAGGTGTCTAAGGGAGATGACTCTGAATCCTCTTCTCAGAATTTCTGTTCTGTGTTCCATGTTGCACACTGTTCTCTGTTGAAATGATGGCTCTGGTCCATGAGAGTCTTTAATACCCACATCAGAAAATTGTCAGAATGTCAAGGCCTTGATAGCTTGAAGTTCAGTCATATTAGACTCTACTGTTTTGGATATCTGCGTTCATGTTTTTGTTCACAGCTTCATAAAATATTAGGAATTTAGTGTATTCTTTGCAAAACGACTCCCATCTGTTTCCTAGGAATGCCTTCTCTGTTAATTATGCTGTTTTTTGCTGTTGCTCACTCTGGTTGAATTCTATTCCTCTCTTCAGTGTGAGGTCTAAGACTTTCTTTGGACTGTGCTTTGAGTTAAACAGTTGTATAGATGCAATTCATGTCTAAAAGATGATAGCTTCTAAACTGACAAGTTATACATACTCGTTCGGAATCATTGGGGAAAAATAACTATTATTTGGTGAAAGAATGTAAGCAAAAATGAATTCCAAAGATACTAAGGAGTTAAATATACAAATCAAATCCTATACACACTACTAGAAGAAAATATAATAAATATTTAAGGGTTTTTAGATAGTAAGGGGTTTCTAAATATGAAAATAGTGTATGGTATAAGAAAATTTATATACATGACTGTATAAAATTTTATAGTGATGTGCCTGAAACATAAGTACTATGATAACATAATGTATTGGAAAAATACCTCTAACAATGATAAAAAACAAAGTTATATATTCTTAATTACACAGCACACTGAATCTGATTTTTTTTTTTTTCTGAAGAAGCACTGGTATGCAAATAGATCTATTTCTCAATGGGACCTGCTTTTTTTTTTTTTTTACAGAAACGATCTTAAACACCTTAATTAATCAAATCTGACTGTTCCTGTATAATATATGGCTAATTGGGGATAATGGAAATTATTTACTATTTTAATAATCATGTTTTATATTTCATTTAATTTATTAGGAAAAGAAATCTTATCTAAGAAGAAATACATAATAGTAATCTTAGGAAGCCTGGTGTAGTCATGGGTGATGACTTTGTTCTCCTCCCTCTCTTCCTTCCATCCCTCCCTTCTTTTCCTTCTGTCCTTTCTTCTTTATAAATCAGATTATTGGATGTTTTGGGTTTCATCCAAAACTTGCTTTCTGGAGTGAGTGCTCATCTGCACTCACAATTATTGCAGGGTTAATTGTGTTTATTCACTGACACACAGCTGAGCAGAGAAAATTATTATTTGGTCTATTACTGATCCTATCTTCCTTTCGAACACCTGCCTATTGGGTTTCGGGTAAAGATTGTTGATTATTAGCTCAGGTTAAAGGTTTTGATTGCCTTCTTGTTTGGTTTGGTTTGGTTTGTTAATTAAATTGGAAGAAAGCAAAACGCCCACATTAGATAATGCTTACTTTGGGGCCCATAATGTCTTCATCTCTCTCCTCTACCACAGCTTGGGGTGTCTGGTACACTGGGTGAGGGAAATTTGAATGACTTCACGGAGTCAGAGTGAAGGGTGTGCAGTGTCCACAATATCCTCCAGATCCTCACTCCTGAGGAATGGTGGGTCTAAGTCCATGGGAATGTTTGGTCAGATCCTGGTCTTGAGCTGTCTGAGGATGTTTTTCATTGATTTGTGCCTCTGATGATCTCATGGGTTTCTCTTTCTTTCCATGTATCAGATGGATAGATACATACACACACACATACATACACACACACACACACACACACACACATACATACATACATACTATTTTTTTTTTTTTTGGTTGGGTATCCCAGGCCCCTTCTTTCTTGGCCTTTCATCTGTCACTGACTGTATACACTGCTGGGATTTTGCAACATTCTACCTAGTTCCCTGGCTCAGGTGTGCCACTGAAAACCTCTGAAGGTATGTATGTGTGTGGAGGGGAAAAAGGGATGGTCACACTGTGGCTTGCTGAGTCTCTGTTCAATGTGTGATCAGTGTAGGAAAACACTGTAATGCAAACTAGACCCCCTCTCCATTCAGCTAGTCTGGCTGTACCCCTTCTGTCTTCCTAACCTGCTAAGATTCTGCACATTGTCATGCCTCATCACTCCCCCCACGCCAACAAAGAGTCTCCTTTTAGAGCCTCAATGCAGCCTGTCAAGTTAATCCTCTGTCAAGTTATTCCTCTGTCAAGTCAAGCCTGTCAACTTAATTCTCACTTTGCCATCCATTCTACTCCTCCCCAGCGCAGACACTCGCTCAGCCCATCACCTAGAGAAGACATCTAGGCACCACCAGGCATACATGTTCATGCTTCTCTTCAATGCCTCTGATTTTCCCCTTTTATCCAACTTCCTTTCCATTCATTTTGCTCTGTTCTCTTTCCTATTCAGGCTATGGGATAAACCTTAATGGCCAATTAAATGATCTTTTCTGTATCATGTGGGACAAGAGTAATTAAAGGTTGATACAACAGCCTTTCTTTCTCAAGTTTGTTTCTAAGTCTGTTATCTTGCAAAAAAATATCAGTACATATCTCCTTTCTGAGACAATACGTCTGTTCATTTCATAAGCAAGCAAACATTTAAGGATGGTATTTAAACACAGTGTTGTAATATTTAGGGATATACTATTCCTATTACTTTGCAATCTGAATGCACACCTTTAATATTGCTGAACGACCAGATTTATTTTGTTGCTGTTGTGTTTTATTTGTATTTTAGGCCCCTCATCACAGTTCTGTTTTAAAATGGTAAATCCTTGGTTGTTGGTCAAATACAGTAAAAAAGAGGGTTTTTTTAAATAATTTTAATTGTTTAAGTTTTATCCACAGCATTCATTGCCATCTGCAGTTGTGTATTTTAATTGTTTATGGTGTATAATATGAGTTTATTAGTATTCTATCTCCAGTTTTGAAACATTTTCTGGAACAGTCACAACAAAAACATTCAATAGATATTGGTTGAGGAAATGGGGATATGAAATCCGCAGCAAAAGTCCTACTATGTCAGCTATAGCCATCACTAGAATTGAATTTTAATGACTTATTTTAAAATATTATTAACAATGCATTTGTTATATACTGAATTTTGAAAACAATTAAAATTTCTATATGCTAGAATTTGCATTGCAAATGAATTGTGTCCATTGAAGATTTACTATATAATCAAAATAATATTTCTATTTAAAGTATTTTCAGTATAATGTTAAGAACAATTTTTAGTTACCTAGGTTTACTAACTTCTAACCTGGCATTCCTATTGAGTCACTACCTTATTCTCATTAGTTTCTATCTTCTAAATTTTGCAATATCTGACATTCTCAAGAGAGGCTGGTCCAAGATACCATTGCATGTCCCAGGATGAACTTTTCACTTGAGCACCCAAGAAACAGAGAGTGACAGTGTTCGTGTCCTGCCCACTTCAAATAACATGGGTGTAACAAGCTGAGTATGTTAAATTTAACAAATTGCTAGAAGTTGAATTGTTCTAAATTGGGAACTGCCTAAATAGTTTTTTTAAAAAATATATATTATTATTATTGTTGTTGTTGTTATCGTCTTCACAATCTGTTACAATGCTACACACATAGTAAGCACTCAGAAAAATCTTGTGGAATCTTGTAGAAAATGCAGTTATTTTAAGATAGTCTGAAGGTTAAGGTAACCTAGGAACATTTATAGTGCTTTGTTAAAAAGAGGTAGGATGACTGCAGTATGCACAAATACATTGAAGTTGCAGGAACTCCTACAGCCCTAACTATGTTAATCCCACAGACATTTTTATGGCTTTTTATTATAATAATGCAATATAAATTTCTAAAGTGTTATACAATTCACTGCCCACACAAAAATCCACTTTCACATTTCCTGAGTAGACATCTATTCAAATGCCTAAAAATTGTTTACTGCCTGGCAGATTCATGATTGGAAATGGTCTGATAAATCCTTTTTCTTATTTTGTAAATAATTTTTTAGAGGGTTTAATGAGTATTAACACAATATGGTATCTATTTTTCTCTAAATTAATTATACTTATTTTCAGGGATTATCTTTACTTTGGGTATTACTTTTATTGATGTTACTAATTTGTATTTTAAATATGGTAGTAAACACAAGCTAAGAGATGATTCTATTTTGCCCTAATTTCATACACCAAATTCCTACGAATAAAATGAATAGGAACTCTGTTTCTGAAGAAGACATTCAAATAAAACATGGGTGGAGTTAGAAAAGTGAATGGAGTGCTCTTTTAATATCATATTTTTAACTGTATTTACTGAAGACTCATTTTCATGCATAAAGTAGGGAATGTCATCAAACTGCTCCTCTACCAGGATAATCAATATGCTTCATGGCATAGAGAATCACCTACTGGGTAATCCCAACTTTTGGCCCCTACTAACAGCTGAAAAGTGGATGCTTAATATAAGATGGTAGTCTTGGTAGAGGAATTTCAATGCATGGCATAATTGAAGGAGGGGATAAGAAAAGTTTTTTTTTTTTCTTACTATTTTAAATTGAATAAAAAGAAAATTGTACATGTATAAGAATATATTTTAGGAATATTATGAATGAACAAATAGAATTGGCACACTGGATGAATCTAATGAAACAATGACAGTATTATTTGGTAAAATTGAGGATTTTGTTGGTTCTTACAAGAAAAATGTAATAAAGGCTTAGAGAGACTTTAACCATGTAAACTTCTTCCTGGAGACCCATTCTAATTAAAGTAGGTCATCTGGTAAATATCTGTCTTGCCTTGCTGTGATTTTCATCATTCAAAAAGCAGAAAAGGGACCTTTAGAGATTTCTCTTACGGATATAGTTGTATTCATAAAAGAAGATGTGAATGAAGATACAGTGTAAAAAGGAGCATTGGAAAATATGGCCATCTTACAGTTTGAATTAATGAGAGAACACTGGCTGAATTCATGCATGGATTTTTATCTTAGAAAAGTAGATTTCAAACAGGGCAGATCAGCTTTATACATGATCATGGTGACATGGCTTTGTATGACGCACTTTGAGGTAGCTAGGATTTTTATCCCTATTTTATAGATGTGGAGAGTGAGGCTTGGAGAGAAACCAACTTGCTCAAGATTAGAAAACTAGTGAGTAGTATGAACCAGAATTTAAGTAGTGATAGTTTGAACTCACACTTAAACCCTATACCTTTATTTATTTACTTTTATTGAAGTGTAGTTGACATACAATATCATATTCATTTCAGGTGTACAACGTGGTGATTCAACATTTATACACATTAAGAATTGATCACCAAAGTAAATGTAATAACCAGTTGTCAACATACAAATTTATTACAATATTATTGACTATATCTTCTGTGTTGTACTTTACATTCCATGACATTTATTTTATAACTGAAAGTTTGTACCCCTTAATCTTCTTCATCCCTTTTGCTCATGCTTCCTTCCTCTCTGTCCACCATCAGTCTCTTTTCTGTAACTATGGTTCTGTTTCAGTTTTGTTTTGTTTGTTCATTTGTTTTATTTTCTAGATTTCACATCTAAAATCATATAGTTTCGTCTTTCTCTAACTTATTTCACTTAGCATAATACCAAGTCCATCCATGTTGTAGTGAATGACAAGGTGTTTTTTTTCTTTCATATTGCTGAGTAATATTCCATTGTATATATATGAATATACATATATAATGTGTATATAAGTATACATATCATACATGTATAATGTATAAATATGCATCATATATGATGTGGTGTATAAACTACATCTTATTTATTCATTCATCAATGAATAGGTTGCTTCTATATCTTGGTTACGGTAAATAATACTGCAGTGAACATAAGGGTGTGTATATCCTTTTGGATTAGTGTCTTTTTTTTCTTCAGATAAATACCCAGAAGTGGAATTGCCTGATTATATGGTAGTTCTATAATTTTTTGAGGAATCTTTATACCGTTTTCCATAGTGCCTACCCCAATTTATATTCCAACCAACAGTGGATGAGGGTTTCCTTTTCTCTACATCCTCACCAACAGTTGTTATTTGTTGTCTTTTTGATAATAGCCATTCTGACAGGTGTGAAGTGATAGCTCACTGTAGTTTTGATTTGCATTTCCATGATGATTAGTGATGTTGAGAATCTTTTCATGTGCCTGTTGGCCATCTGTATATATTCCTTGGAAAAATGTCTATTCAGGTCCTCTACCCATTTTTTTAGCTGAATTGTTCGTGGTTTGTTTGTTTGTTGATATTGAGTTGTGTGAGTTCTTTGTATAGTTTAGATATTAACCCCTGATCAGAATATTGTTTGAAAATATATTTTCCCATTCCGTAGGTTGCTTTTTCATTTTGTTGATGGTTTCCTTTGCTGTGCAAAAGCTTTTTAGTTTGATATAGTTCCATTTGTTTATTTGTGCTTTTGTTACACTTGCCTGAGGAGACAGATCCAAAAAATTATTGCTAAGACCATTGTCAAAGAGTGTACTACCTATGTTTTCTTTTAGGAGTTTTATGATTTCAGGTCTTACCTTTAAGTCTTTAATCCATTTTGAGTTTACTTTTTGTGTATGGTATAAGAAAGTGGTCCAGTTTCTTTTCTTTCATTCTTTCTTTCTTTTTTTTTTTTTTTTTTTTTTGCATGTAGCTGTCCAGTTTTCCCAACATTATTTATTGAAGAGACTGTCTTTTCTTCGACTGTAAATTCTTGGCCCCTTTGTCATAAATTAATTGACCATATAATTGTGGGTTTATTTCTGGGCTCTCAATTCTGTTCCATTGATCTATGTGTCTGTTAAAACCTGTGTCTTTAATAACAACAGCTCTGAATATTAATTTATTGTAAGCTCATAGGTAACTGGTATTAATTAATAGTGAAAATGTTTGTACTCTAAAAAATCTTTTTATTCTGCCTGATGAATTCTTTTTCTTTAATCATGTCTGATGATAAAAAGTCCTAATTAATATTTGCAAAGAAAATTAAAATAATTACATTGTTATTTTTCATATCAAACAGATTTTGAAGGTTATGAATGCCAGAAATGTGTAATGTCACTAATAATACTCCATTGAAAAAATGAAAGTATGGCCCTCAAAATTCTGAACTTACTTGGATTCTAACCTGGTTAAGTTATTTTAAGTAAAATCTCCTTTTTAAATGCCCAGGATATTAAGCACTTCACTTGTTTTTATTCTTTTCTCAAACCTTAAAGTTTAGTTTTGGTTGAACGCGTTATAAATCATTTGAGATTTTAAGATGTTTAAGTGATTGGCAATATACTTTGTAACTATCAATTGTGAGGTATTGGAAATGAGAAATGAGTGTATGTTTTTTACCTGTCCCGATCTCATCCTCTGTACCCTAGTGATATAAAGATATGTAAGAAAAATTAGGTAATAAAAATGTGTAAAAACACGAGAAAGACAGCCTTCATCTAAATTGACCTTTTGATGATATGAATAACTAGGAACAATTCAGTTAATCTGAATCTAGTTGTTATTACTACAGTTGACCCTTGAACAATGTGGAGTTAGGGACACCGATCCTCCAGGAAGTTGAGAATCCTAGTATAACTTAGCCCTTTGTACCCATGTACCTCTGTATCCACAGTTCTGCATCCTCAGATTCAACCAACTGAGGAACATGTAGTACTACAGTATTTACTATTGAAAAAAGAAATCCACATATAAATGGACCCATACAGTTTAAACCTCTGTTGTTTAAGGGACAATTGTATATGTTTTTTCAAAGATCTCACTTTACCTACTAAAGCATTTAGCCATGTAATCCCTTGATAATTAGGACAAAATAGTCATGAGTGATAGATGTATTCATATTTATGGCTGGAACTAGTATCTTGCATTAGTATTTATATTTTATTTTTTTATATTTCAGAAAATATTGACATTGTTTGTCTTTTCTTAGTTAAAATACCTGTTTAAATGTAAAGTATCTTTTGCTTTTAATTTCACCATCATCTGTGTGATTATTAAGTAAGGTTTACTTGATCCAGAATCAGTTATTTTAAATGTTTAGCTGTAGTTAGTGAATATTTTCAGAGATAAAACAGCCAACAGTAACATAACCTTAATGTGTGCCAGGCAGTATTCTAGGTGCTCTCAAATGTTATATCATTTAATCCTAACAACAACCCTATGCTTTAAATATTCTTGTTATCCCTACTTTGCTAATAGAAAATTGAGCTGGAGAGTGTCAGACTCAGGAAATCTGGCCCTAGAGTCCATGTTCTTGACCAACAGGCTATACCACCTCTCAAGTGTGAAATTAAAATTATTTAACTTGAATGTGAAAGCAGTTTTGGTGTAATGCTTCCTCTAACATTGTAATTTTAGTTCAACATAATTTCGGTTGCAGTGAGTGTAATATATCATAAATTTAGTAAAAACTGCTTGGTAGATAATGACGTCTAAGACTGATTCTAACAATAATTAGCTATATGATCTTGAATAAATAATTTATCGTCTCCAGATCCAATGTATTCATGTACACAGTAAAGGCTTTTGTCAGTGTCTTTGTTTCCTAGGGCTGCTGTAACAAAGTATCACAAACTGAGTGGCTTTAAACAACAGAAATTTAGTCTCTCACAGATATGGAAGCTAGAAGTCCAAAATCAAGGAATCAGTAGGGTTGGTTCCTTCCGGGTGTTCTGAGGAAGAAACTGTCCCACGCTTCTCTCCCAGCTTCTGGTGGTTGCTGGCATCCTTGGTGTTTCTTGGCTGGTACACAATTCGCTCCAATCTCTGCCTGTATCTTCATATGGAGTTCTCCCAGTGTGTCTGTCTCTGTGTCTCTTTTTTCCCTTTTTTATAAGGACTCAAGTCACTGGATTAGGAACTCTTCTGACCTAATTACATCTGCAAAGACCCTATTTCTAAATAAGTTCACATTTTGAGGTTCTGGGGGGACATGAATTTTGGGACGACTCTATTCAACCCAATACAAACAAGATGATTTCAAAGATCCCTCAGTTACAACATTTTAAGGTATGATGATTTTAGAGCTTGGTTGTTTAGACTGGACTTAAGATTTAGGATTACTTCATTATTTTTAGGAGATTTTAGTTTAGATTTGGATGTCTTGGAAAAGAAGTGATAAGTTCTTAGGCAAAATTTACTTCTATTTGAGATTTTTTAAACTTCAAGTATGATATTTTGTAAAATATACTGATGTAATAAATTATTATTATTTAAATTAATTATATTTTCCCCTTTCCTCCTTCTAATACACAGGAGGCACTAGTTTCATGGGACTAGAGCTGTTATTTTACTGATAGCATTTAGAAAATTTTAGTACTTAATAATTTATTCCATTCACATCCATTGTGAACTTTTTGTCACCTGTGAACCCTGTTACTGCTGGCTGATTTGTTCAGTGAGGCAGTCTGTGAAGTTGTTCTGCTGGAGCTGTTCTAGAAAGTAATTTTAGACATATTCCCATGTTTATGCTTGAGTTCACTGTACTCACCAGACAGTATTACAAATACTGAAAATCTAGTGATTTAACAGTGAAATAAGAGTGAAGAAATAAATTATTTTGCTATAAATTTCTTTTCTTTCCTTTCTTCCTTTTCTCCCTCCTTCCCTTCCTCATTCTTTCTTTCCTTTTTTCCTCTCCCTCTGTCTCTTTCCTCCTTCCTTCCTCATTTCCCTCTTTATCACATTCAGACAATTATCACTATCATTGTCAGTACACAAATCTAGGATTTTTTAAAAAATACATATTTTGGATTAACATTATAAATTGTTTTCTCACAGTTGCTGAGAGTCTTTTTTGCCAAAATTAAAATATTATCAGTAAGCATATTAGTATGCTTGGATTACGATACAATTTTTTCTGTTTTCTGAAATATAATGATGTTACCTTTATAATGAAAACAATAACACCTTAAGGATTATATGATAAATTTTGAACATGACTTGAGGTTGTTTTGTCCAATAATATAGAAATAGCTGTGCATTACTCTTTATTTTTTTTGACTAACATTCATTGAGTGCCTTCTTTTTCCTATTGAAGTGCTCAGCATTGAGAACACAGTGTTGAATTCAAATAATACTTTCTGCCTTCAATAAATCGTATTCTGGTTAAAGACACTGGCACCTAAACACATGACGGTCTCAGGCATAAGGGCCATACTACTTCTGTTACTCACCAAGAGGGAATCTTAAATTTTTTACTGAACATTTGAAAATGGCTCACTATAACATCATGAATTATGACTTTTGGACAGCACATATGCTATTTTAAGGGTACTTTCTTTCATTTTTAATTATTTTTTTATTATAACAATTTGAATTATAGATCAGTAACATATCACTGTTCCTCATAATAGGAAATAGGATATTAAACATTTTATATATTATCATTAGCATAAAGAATGCTATTGATAACTTCTACAGTATTCATTTTTCTAACAGATCTTGTTCTTGATTCCTTGAAATACTTTTAAATAAATGAAGCAATTAGTTGACTATACATGACTGTATTCTCTAGTGCTTGGACTTACAAGTTTAAGTAACCTACAATTCTAATACTTGAATCAAATGTCAATATTTTATTTTCTTAGTCATTATTTCTAAACATAACATGTGCACTCAGTAACTTTATAGATTGGTGTATAGTACAAAATAATCTAATGTTGTTTATCTTCAGTATATGCCTTTATTTTCAGTGCTGTGTGCTGGGTATATCATGGGGCTATTTTTTAAATGCATGACAAAATAAGCCAGCAATAAAGAAATGTCCATTGGATACTGATTGAATAAACTCTATAGCTATGCAAAGATTCTACTAAAAATGCAATTTTACTTTTCACCCAAGCCTGCCTTCCTCTCAGTAACTAGAACTACCATCTACTCAATTTATCGTTTCAGAAATATCAGGGTCATACTTTCCTTCACTCTTCCCTCTCCTTTATCTACCATCATTACGATAGTCTTCCTCCTAAACGTCTCTCAGACCACTCCATTTCTCTCTATTCCCACTGCTTCTACCTTCATCTTGTACCTCTGCCATCTCATTAGATTCCCAACAGAACTTTCTATCTTCAAAAGAGAATCTGATGTTTAAACATAGATAGTCAATAAGGAATGCTGAAATGTTTCTTTTAATAGATACAAAACTGTATCCTATAATAAAACCGTAATGCTTGGAATCATCTTTTTTTACAGGGCAGAAATCAACGATATCTTTACTGGACAAAACTATTTGCATTTCTGTGGGCAGGAATCATTTGCACTTACATTAGCTCTCCAAAAGTTAACTTAGGTCTCTACAGAGTGGCAAAATAGCCCAGCCAAGCATAAAGGCACAGAGCCTTATAGAATCAGATAACCTGGAAGGCTCCTCTAGGAATGTCCTGCATTTGATTGAAGGATCTCTCAGTATTCTTTTTGTCTAAAGTTCATCATAATTTTTGCTGACAGTGGCTTGCAAGGCACTCTTTCCTGGCCCCATGTCTCCATCCTCCCCATTTGGCAGATCCTTTTTTTCTGTACTCCAGACATCCTGCCTGGAGTTTGACTCCCAAACAGTCTTGCTCCCCATCATCTCAGGGATCTCAAATTTAGTTTCCATTTTTCTTGGAACTTTCTTTCCTTTACTACTACTACTACTATTTATTATTTATTTATTTATTTATTTATTTATTATTATTTTTTTTTTACCTTTTCCTGTAAGTCTCTGTTTAAAAGACAACTTCCTTATGGCAACTTTATGAAACTCTGGCTTACCTAGGTCTTCTTTGGTATGTTCTTATAATGTCCAGGACACCCCCTTAGTAACACTAATTGTTACTAACTTGTACCACCCATTAGTCTGAAAATTATAGAAGAGCAGGGACTGTCTCTTTTTATCCCGAATCTCTATCTAGGCATACAGAAGGCATTCAATATGCATTTATTTAGTTAACTCGTATAAGAAATATTTATTTTATATATTTTTCATCTTTAAAGGTTTGCATTTCTTCTTTGTTTCCCCAACATTGTTTTAACATTTTCAAAATTAATAATGATAAGTAGTGGTCTTTTGCCCCCTGATTATATCATCAATAGTAACCATATACTATGGTTTATTTTATACATTAATTTATTGCTAAGTGCAGTACAAATCTAGCTAACTAGCTTAATTTATAAAGTTTGGAAGAGAGAATGATTAGTTCTGCTCTGGTGTGTCACAAAAGTGTCATGGAAGTGACATGTGTTTCAAGGACAACAGGATGTACAGGAGGCTATTCCACACTGAAGGGAGAGCGAGAACAAGAGCAAACCGTGGAGGCACGCTATGTTGGGGAAGACAAAATAGTTTGTGTCATTGCAGCACAGCGTGCATTTAAGATAGAGGCCAGAGGCCTTGAAATCCATACAAAGAGTTTGGACTTAAAACTGTAAACAAAGGCAAGACACTAAAGAGTTTTAAGTAGGTTTGGATTTTAGAAATTCACTCTGTTAGAATGTAGGACAGCAGTTTCCAAGGTGTGCTTCACTGCAAGGTCATCTGTTGGAATCTGGATCTTTTTATATCTTTTTATCTAATAAAATGTAAAAAAGCAAAGTAAGCTTTCCTAATGTGTGGTTGACACTGGTGTGCTTCCTTAGTCTGTATGCTGGTCCAGCGTCCCATATAAAGCATTTAACGCCATTAGCTCTTAGAGAAGAATGGGGGTCCCTTCACGCAGAGGGGTGGGCAGTGGTGCCCTCCCTCATGCATTACTTTGCTTTCAGTGTATGGCTGGGGATTGCAGATTGTGTTCCTGGTTAAGTGGTTTTACAGATAATATTATTGAGTTTTAACTAAACTAACACTTCACAAATTAAAAAGTTCTTTCAAGAGGCTTGAGATGAAGAGAAATGATAATATAAGTACAAATGGGGTAAAAAAAAGCAGTGCTGACTCATATACTCCTAGGTGTTCTTCATCTGCACTGCAAGGTGAAAATAACACTGATGAGCTAATCAGGTCTGACAAGAAAGCAGCGAGAAATTGATATGATTAAGAAGACTGTATGAAATATGGATCTCCATATACTATCTTTAATGATGAACTCTGACCTACTTAAAATGAGTCTTGAGACATGAGCTAATAATAGTATGTGGCCTTCAACATTTGCATGGCATTTTTACCATATATATTTTTAAAATTTTCTTTCTTTATTTATTTTTGGCTGCGTTGGGTCTTCGTTGCTGTGCACAGGCTTTCTCTAGTCTAGTTGCGGGGAGCGGGGGCTACTCTTCGTTGTGGTGCGCGGGCTTCTCATTGCAGCAGCTTCTCTTGTTGCGGGGCACAGGCTCTAGGCGCACCAACTTCAGTAGTTGTGGCACGTGGGCTCAGTAGTTGTGACTCACGGGCTCTAGAGCGCCGGCACAGTAGTTGTGGCCCACGGGCTTAGTTGCTCCGTGGCATGTGGGATCCAACCAGACCATGGCTCAAACCCGTGTCCCCTGCATTGGCAGGAGGATTCTTAACCACTGTGCCACCAGGGAAGTCCTGCTTGGCATTTTTAAACAAAGCATCTATAATAAGACAAAACAATTTTTTTTTTCCTGGAAATGTTTAAAGTTTCGCAATATCAAATTTAATGTTTCAGAAATGGCACTAAAATTAGTAGTGAATGTTTACAAGTTTTTCTGAGATTTCTTATTATATTAGCAAAGTAGCAATACATGTATATAATGTATAAATAACAACATATACACATATTAGGGAGGCATGCTCAAAAATCTCTTCGCTATGATATGTGTGATTTTTAGATAGTTGAACATTGTTTACTAAATGGACCAAGGGGACAATTACAAAGGGAAGGAATCTCATTGTAATAATTTTTCTTAAGTGTTTGAGAGCACTTTGTATCTTTTGATCTATTTACATGTCAATATATTCAGCTATGAAATTCATAAAAAATTTTCTTCACTGAAAGCAAACTTAATAAATAAGTGAAATAGAAGAAAGGTATTAACCACATATTTTATATCCAAGCTTTTATTTATTAGGAGATGAATTGATTTAGTCACATGTAGTGGGCGGTTGATGAAAAATTGCTGTTGTTTTCTCAGGCTATTTCAATGACTCAGGTTTTCTCTGCTGATATATTCATCTAAGAGGAATTTATTTACGATTGCCAAGTTAAACAAGTCTACTAGCACATGGGAAAGCATGAACTTAAATGGTATTGGAAGAGGGAATTCCCTGGTGGTCCAGTGTTTAGGACTCCAGGCTTCCACAGCAGGGGCACGGGTTCAATCCCTGGTCAGGGAACTAAGATCCTGCATGCCCCGTGGTGTGGACAACACATATATACATAAACAAATAAATAGATACAATGTATTGGAAGAGACAGTCCTATTTAAGTTAGCATTTGTTAATGAAGGAATGAATTAGCTCCTAAAAAGTGATCGTCCATCTAAATTCAATCAAGATGAGACAAGTTCTAAACTAGAGAAGATAAAATTTATGATATAAAACTGAAGATCATCAGGTTTTGTTTTGTTTTGTTTTTTTTACTAGTTTACTATTGCATTTCTTCACAGCCTTCATTCATACCACTCTCAGTCAATCTTAACTGGAAAAAAAATCTCTCTCTCCAGGTTCCTACAAACCTGACCACATTGCATGTATTGTATCTATTGTCATTCATGTTTTATCTCATTTACTAGAAAGTAAATTTCCTTGAGGCCGAGGGTCACATATGCTTTCTTATGTTTTAGCTTCCACGTAGGCTAAGATTTTATGCCATAGGTGCTCAACAGAGGTATTGTGAATTAGAAATAAAATGGTTTGTTGCTAAAATATTGGACTCTCTATAGTAGAGATCTTAAGTGTCAGGAATATTATGAGTTATTATAACTATTATTTATATTTATGCTACTGTACTGTGAACTCTATACAACTTTGTTTAAGAGAACATGAAATATAATTTGTTTTGATACTCATAATTTTCTGTATACTTCCAAACATATGTATATGTATATGTTTGGAAGTATATAGAAAATATATGCATTTATATTTATATTATTTATATATATATATATTTCTACATGCCTCCAAAAGGACAAGAATTTTGGAATTTCCAGTCGTCCAATGCATTCACCACCAAAGGAGAGTGATCAAACTATTAAATCAGAACAGTGTGGCAGCACATATGCTTTCAAAAGACTTTGTATATTGTTCTTTTGTTGAGTGTAGACAAAGTTATTTTGCAAAATCAATTGAAAAGAAAAAGTGTATTGAAATAACTAGATCTTTTGGATATTGAAAACTCATACTGAGATATAGTAATGTCGAAAAAATAATTAATTGCAAGAGTACATTTTTTGACTTAGCACAAATTCCATTTACCCATACCTCTGAATGAATTATTTGATATTTGTTAAAGAAAAGCCATTTCATTTTATTGGTATAGATACTCAAATTCAGGTATTTAAACTAGCAGCTTCTTTTTGAATTGGAAAGAAAATGTGGAATTTACTATTTCTTCTTTATGGAATGCTGTTACCCCACTCCATCTCTGTCAACAAAATCCAGAAAGAGAACACTAATTACTGCTTGGAACACTAAGAATGATCAGTTTTCATGCTGTTCTAATTTAAATGATTTGTTATTTGTGTAAATTAATTGATTAAGTAGAGAGATTTGTGATGGTAGCACTTTATTTTCCCACTTAGGAAACAGTCCCTTATACAATTATGTTATTTAAAACAAATACACAAACAAACAAAATGCCTCTAGAATAGAAGTTAGTATCTTCCCTAGGTCTTTAAGTAAATCCATGTGTTAATGGAAGTGGTGCTGATTAACTGAAATGCTTTGAGAAGAAAAGGTTCAATCAGACCATGAGGCACAGAAAAAATTTCAACCACTTACATCATCATCACTTCAGTCAACTCAACTGTTTCTATAGATGCACTGTAAGTCAGGCTTTGAAGAGCCTCTCAATAGTTCTTAATAATTTTCTAGAATGATAATTCTAAATTTGACAGACATTTCTATTGCAGGAATTTATATCTTAATACTTAATACATTTCACTAATTCTTTTGATCAGCGTACAAATAAATGATACATTAATTTTCCCCCAAGCGTAGGTCTCAACTCTTTTTATTCCAGGGACTAAGTACTTGCCCAGACCTATAAGAAGTCTAATGACCTATAAGATTTCATTTAAGTTTTAAAATAACTACTGTATCCCTTAGTGTCCAGGAATCTTCAAAATAAAGTTGCCACTAAATGTCATGTTGCAGAATCTTCACTGCAAGCATATTGACAAGTCTACATCACGGTGTTTGTGGTTTTACCTAATTGGAAATACCATTAAAACATGTATTAAAGGAAACTGTAATACAGAATTGATTTGAGAGCTGTGATTAGGAAAGAAAATGGAGGATCAGTAATTACATGGTGAATTTGCTGTGCACAAAGATGTCTAAATCATTTGATATTCCAGTTAATAAATATTATTGAGACAGACATAGTTGTGAGAATTGGGGGTGAACAGGTAAACAAAGTCCATTCTTTCATGGAGTGTGTATTCTTGTGAGGGGAGACATCAACTTAAAAGTAAATAAATAATTGTATATTTCCTTGAATATAATAAAATAACATGATGTAAATTATAGCAGGGGAAGCTGGACTTTTATCAAATAACTAACTTCTACTTTTCCCCTCTTGGCTACCTAAACCTGATAAAGTGACCTAAAAGAAAGAAGATGGTAAAAATATGTTGTATAATAAATACTTTCCTTTAAAATTAACATAATCTTAAATAATTTTCAGAATTACCAAAAGCATAATTTTTTGTCAAAAGTAGGAGAACCAATGTCTAGAATAATCCAGGAAAGAAAAGTGACAAATCATGCTTTTTAGTGCAGTTATAAAAACTTTTGAATTTATATTACACCTCAAGTAATAATGTGAGTAAAAAAGAGAGAAACTATATAAACTTGATATACAAATTGTTTATAGGCAATTTGTTTATTTTGGCCAGAGCAAATCTGATAATTCCTTGTCATTTTTTCAGATAATCATTTTATATCTCCATTCAGTTTTCTAAAGCCTGTCTTGAGTGCATATCTAATAATTTCAAAAATTCCATTATTTATAGAAATAAATCCTGCTTTTGTGCCTTGGAGATACTCTTATACTATGGAGAGATGTTGTTTGTACGTTTGCTTGTTTTTTTTGTTCTGGTCTATTATGTGTCTGTGGTATTGGTTAGGAAACAGGGAGTTGGTGATATGAACATTTACATTGTTATTGTTACGCAAAACCTTAAAATTCTGAAACACTCATGTTTACCAAGACCTAGAAATCAAGCCTGGTCTTAGTTTCACTTTCTTTTTTTTTTTTTCCCCTATATCCAGCAAAATTACAGGAGAGATGTTAGATGATTTTCTGATGTTAGAAGTTGAAGTAGAGAAAAAAATACTATTCAAAGACTAAATTCATAAGGAAAATGCTGTATTATTCAACCACCTTAGACCAGGTTTGCATAAGATGATGAAATTACTTTTCCGTGAAGTTAGAAAACACCTTGATGTTCAGTTTAGGAGGCTGAAGTGTCCTGAGGTCACCAGAGGTGTAGTTGGTTAGGATAGATAGTACTTAGGACAAGCAACATGAAGTGCTCTAGCAGGTCAACATTAAAATTTCAGTGATTTAGC
Organism: Balaenoptera acutorostrata; assembly: GCF_949987535.1. Lineage (NCBI taxonomy): Eukaryota > Metazoa > Chordata > Mammalia > Artiodactyla > Balaenopteridae > Balaenoptera > Balaenoptera acutorostrata. The sequence continues at coordinate 69,710,070 of NC_080071.1, read as the reverse complement.
ACAAGTGTTTCTCATCCAAGTCAAGTCTAAAGCAGTTATTTCTGATCAGAGTAACTAAAGTGGTACAAATCACTTTCATTCATATTCATTCTGTTGCCCTGCATTCACCCTACAGCAAGGAAGCCTGAGAAATGCCCTGGAAGTGATTCTGCAGTCCTTATCATAGTGAGAGAAACAAGTGTTCCAGTGCCCAAGGGCCATGAAGACTAAATCCCATTGCCCAAAATGCCTACTAATTTAGTAATTTAGAACTATTGAGTAAAATGGATGAAAGAATTTTTACACAATCTGGAAGGCAGCTAGGTGCATTTATAATTGTTTTTAGAAATGTGTATATTGTAGCAATGAATGATGGATAGAAGTGTTTGGAGTAGCTTAAATTATTTAAATATGAAGGTATTTTTGTCTTTGCTCTTGTCAACCTCTAACTGGATGTTCTTTCCAAGTTACTTTTTTTTTAAGGCAATACCTTAATAGAGTGAGGCCTGGGAGATAAAGTGCCAAGAGGTAAAGAAGATACTCTAAGAAGTTAGGCCAAAAGAATAGGGAAAGTTATCAAACAAACAAACAATAGATTTGTTTTGGCAACTGGCTTGGCTACAAGTCACAAACCTAATACCTGTATGTACAAGATTACGTCGGGATCTTCTTTCTGTTACTTTCTCATTGTCTCTTACAAGAGAAAAAAAAAAAAGACTTATTTTCTTCTCATAACTGGAAACTTAAGGGAAAAGACTTTCCATTTGGCTCATCTTGGTGACACAGATGATGTTATGATGTCTCAGTTTCTCTATCCATCTCAGAAACATTGTTTCCCTATGTCAGGCAGGATGACCAGTGGCAGTTACCAGTTTTCTAACCCTAGGGGAAGCAGTGTGCTTCACTCATTTCCACCTCAGCTGAATGCTGTAGAGGAACACACATTCGAGGACCCTTCACATCCACCCACTGTACTACGCCTCTTATATTTATATAAGAACTTGAGCATCTGTGGATTTTGGTAAGTGCGAGGGGTCCTGGAATCAATCCTCGCTAAATACCTGGATATCGAAGGGACAACTGCACTCTTTCCTGCATTTCATTCTCTCTTTTATTGATTATACTCTTAAGAGTCTAAATCATCTTTACATAAAGACATCAATAAAATTTGTAATGGCATTCATGTAATCTTTAGTCACCCTAGAGTGTACAGGCATGTTTAAAAATCTTTGTGTCACAGTGGGATTGAATAAGTTGCCCAAGATCACACAGAAAGAAATTGGTATTTTTTTTTTTTTTTACTATTTCAGTCTATTTCCTTTTTTGGAATATACAAGCCACAGACACATAACAGTTGATTTTGAGACAGTTAACTTGGATTTATTTTGGATTTTTTTTTACAACTTATATTTAAAATGCAAATGGTACTTGATATCATCTACCAGATGGATACCGAATAGATATAATTTTCAAATTCAAAAAAGAACAAATGCTGGATATGATCATGGATATCATTAAAGCAGATTTAATTTAATTCCCTTCTGATAAAATTTCTACAGTGAAGCTATGAATGGATCACTCAGCTCTGAATAACTGCTAGAGATCTGGATTCACCTTCCATCCCCAGTGGTAGGAACTCTGTTTCTATGACATCCTGAAGCTTCAAAACAACTAACTAACTAACTAACTAACTAAATAAATAAATAATGGTTTTTCAGCTAAGAGAATGGATGTAAAATATTTTCAATTCTATGAATGAATAAGGAATTAAGCTAATTAATTAAAACTATCAGGAATTCCTTTGAAGAAGTCTGTGATTAAACCCAAGGCTTTATGGTGGAACAATTAAGTAAATTTGTCCTCAGGTATCTTTGAGCATTCTCCAGGGAATGAGTGATGAAATTCTGGTTTAGAGTTATACTTTATTAGAGATTTATCTATTTTAATTGATTCAGCTTTGGTTATAAAACTCCAGTGGAATAGCTGATGCAAATGACATATTATGTTAATATGTAAACCTCCCATGAGTTATCTTTAATTTCACCAAAGATGGAAACATAACCTGTCTGACTATTCTGTACAAGCGAATGCAAAATAGTAGTGAACTATAATAGTTTATATTATCGAGAACATTTACTTATGCTACATGATTCTTAAATAAAATATTCTTAACCATCCATAAGTAGGCACAGAAAAGATTTTCAGAGTAAAATTTATATTCAATAATATTAGTAAAGAATAATTAGCCAATTGGAAGGAGACTGCTTTTCTTAATGCTTCTTTTTTTTGAGAGAATGTTTTGGTAGCAAATAAAGTATTTTAGAATGCATAAATCCCAAACACTGACTGTTTTTGAGACTAACTTGGTCACTGATAATAAATGCATTGGCATTTACAAGATGATTCTTCCTATGAATCCTGTTACTAATGACATATTGAAAAATTGTGTACAAGAAGTAAGTGAAATGGAGGTAAATGAGGCACACATTTGAGTAAGGCATCCTAATATTCATAAATAGTCAAAGAATATCCTCTTTAGTACCAAATTAGTTTATTCTTCAAAAAATGTAACCTGAAACAAATAATATGAACTTGGTAAGCTGAGTACAAATGTGTAATTTATTTATAAGTTGCCTTTCTGATAGAATTGGTACCAACTCTTCCTTTGACCGTGTCTTTTTCAAGTGTGATTGTTCTATGAAAAGAGCAAGGTGAAGCTCCAAAACTCAGACCATGGGGCAATGAGTATTCAAAGTGTGGCTGGGTCTCTGTTTCAACCTTATACACAGATTATTCAGTATTCTCTATAACTAAATTTAACACATTGGAATCAGTGAATTCAGGGTTGATTGGACAAAATTGGAATAGGTTTTAATGGTATAATAATTTTCCCCTACTGCCAGTTATTTAAGAGTGGGTATTATTTATGTTTCTTGATATGAGTTTTATAAGCATTTTAAAGAATATGTAAGAATTTGAAATTATTGGTTATATTAGTTTCTTATGGGGAATCCCATGAATATATGCATTTCAACATAGTGATTAAATATTTATATTCTTCATGATGAAAATATTTAGAAGAATAAACATTAAACTGCTAAAGTTATTTTTCTATTATGAGAAAATGTTCTTATAGTTGAGTTAAAGCTGGAAGGAATCTTGGAGATCATATAGTAGACTTCCTTCAAATTAGAGATTAAAGAAGCAGATTTAGGTAATTTACCCAAAGTTATATATCTAAATGGCACAATTTGGACCACAACTGAGAGTTCTTAGCTTAGGGCTGTTTCACCATGTTCTTTTCTTTTATTATTCCATTTTTCCCCCTTTCTCCTGCTTCTTTTCCTTCCCACATTCTTGGAATTTTTACTATGAGCTATCTTGGGTATTGATGTTACAAAGATCAAGAGATTGGTCTGGTTGTAGCCACTGATAATAAAATGCAAGTGTGATTTGAAGATCATTTAGACAGTAGTCTAGTTCAACAGTGCTCTGTAAGACCACCCTTACAGCCACTCTGGGCAATAGGATAAGAATTGCCTTACTATTCAGTTCAGATCTCCATCTTCAACCACACAGAGAGGGCTTCCATAACTCTTAACTGAATGAATACAGTAAAGCATAAATTGTATTGAGAAAGATCTAATATACACTTTGAAGAAAATAGTATATACAGTTTAGTATATAATTAGCATAAATATCCTCACATACAACAAGCCATAAATGATATGCAGTGGTTTCAGGCTCTTGTCATTAAAGGACTTACAGATTTTTTGATAAAGAGATATTTGTTCTAACCTAAATAGATTTCTATTTTTTCTAACATATTGCTCAAACTTCTGTATGCATCCAACTCTGCATGTAAGGGGATATCTTTAAAAAAATGTTTTGTACTAGATTTATTAGTCTCATTGGCAGTTGTCTTAGTTTTAGTCACTCCCTTGCTAAAGAAGGCATGTTTTAACACACTTTTGAAATGCTTGATGTTTATTTTACTTTCTATCTGCAATATGGCTAGACAATATAAAGCTTCTCTGCATCTCTGTTTTGACTCAAGAATTTTGTGAGGCAGGGTGGGAAAAAGGTAAGGAAGTTTGTGTCCTGCATCTGTTTCAGTGCTGCTTTTCCACTTGTGATATATACTCTACAGTGACTTAAAAAGAAAAAAAAAAAGGAGGCTTTAAACTCTTGTTTGGCAGAAAATGTACATTACTAATTTGGGTTTTGCTTCTTTTTATTTTTCCTTTTTTTAATTTATATTTTTAAAAATTGAAGTATAGTTGATTTACAATATTGTATTAGTTTCAGGTGTACATAAAAATGATTCAGCTACATATATGTGTGTGTGTGTATTCTTTTTCAGATTCTTTTCCAATATAGGTTATTACAAGATATTGAATATAGTTCTCTGTGCTATAGAGTAAATCCTTGTTGTTTATCTGTTTTATATGTAATAGTGTGTATTTGTTAATCCAATACTCCTAATTTATCCCTCCCCCCAGCTTTCTCCCTTGATAGCCATATTTTTTTTTCTAGGTCTCTAAGTCTGTTTCTGTTTTGCAAATAAGTTCATTTGTATTAGTTTTTAGATTCCACATTTAAGTGATATCATACACTTGTCTTTCTCTGACTTACTTCACTTAGTATGTTAATCTCTAAGTCCATCCGTGTTGTTGCAAATGGCAATATTTCAGTCTGTTTTATGGCTGAGTAATATTCCATTTATATATATTACCCATTACATATATATATGCGCCACATCTTCTTTGTCCATTCATCTGTTGATGGACACTTAGGTTGCTTTCATGTCTTGGCTATTGTAAATAGTGCTGCTATGAGCATTGGGGGTGCATGTATCTTTTTGAATTAGAGTTTTCTCTGGAATATACTGAGGAGTGGGATTGCAGGATCATATGATAGCTCTATTTTTAGTTTTTTAAGGAACCTCCATACTGTTCTCCATAGTGGCTGTATCAATTTACATTCCCACCTACAGTGTAGGAGGGTTCCCTTTTCTCCACACCCTCTCCTGCATTTATTATTTGTAGACTTTTTGATGAGGGCCATTCTGACCGGTGTGAGGTGATACCTCATTGTAGTTTTGATTTGCATTTTTGTGATAATTAGTGATTTTGAGCATCTTTTCATGTGCCTCTTGGCCATCTGTATGTCTTCTTTGGAGAAATGTCTTTGTAGGTCTCCTGCCCATTTTTTGATTAGGTTTGTATAGTTTTGAAGTTAAGCCCTTGTGGGTCACATCATTTGCAAATATTTTCTCCCAGTCAGTAGGTTGTCTTTTCATTTTGTTTATGGTTTCCTGATTTGGCTTCAATTTGACTGGGTCCCCCACTGGGTAGAAATGGCATTTCTTTTTGAATTGGAGAGAGCTAGGTAGGAATGAAAGGTGGAAAATAAAAAGAAAATAGTCACTGAGTCATTGGGCAACTACTTATGTGATAAATAAGTGTAATCCCTTGCCCCCTAAAATAAAAAATCTTGAAGAAAAAAGAAGCAAATGCATAACTTAAGAAGTCCTGGTTTTATGTACTCTCATTGGTATGGTGATCTGGAAACTTAGAAATCCCCTATGACTTTATTACTTTATCCAATCCAATGGTTATTTTCAGTTTATGATTTGAAAATATTCAACACATATGGACGGCTGACAATAGTATATTAGAACAATAAATAAAATATATCTGTAACATTTTGATTAAAGAATAGTTAAAGCAATAAGAAACTTGTGGGGTGAAGTATTTTGAGACAATCTCTATTCTGTATATTTCATATTCCACTCTAATTCATTTAAAAAAATGTCCTCATCTTAATCATGGACTTTTTGGACCTGACTGAAATCTGAATTAAAGCTTATGTTCTTAATATTTTTCGTTGTAAAATTTTGGGGAACTGGCAAGGCAATTCTTGAAATCATGCTCCATTTGCTTCACTATCAAGGACTAGAAAAACTATTTTCATGAACTGTGCCCCCAAACCATTCACGGTAAATATTTGAGGGTGTTTTCATTGAAGCTTGTTCTGTACATCTGAAAAACCAGTGATGCCTAAAGGAGTTTGGAATCACAAGTTTGTGAGATCAAAGAAAAAGTGAAAGAATATTCAGTTTAAAGGAGAAAGGACAAGAAAATGACTTTTTAAAACAGTTTGACTTTTTAAATTACATTACTTTAGTCTGTAAGTATATATGCATATCCCTCATAGATTAGAAGAATTTTTTTTTTTTTTCTGAGATATACATTTTAAAGTAATAACTAGGATTATTACTTATAACATTATACCAGAACATATAAGATTTTTAGACGTTTCCTGTAATGTCTGAAACATTTATATTAACATATTTCCATACATATTTCCATACAAATACAAATATAAGATTTTTAGAAATTTCATGTAATGTCTGAAACATTTATATTAACATATTTCCATACATATTTCCATGCAAATACAAATATAAGATTTTAAGAAATTTCATGTAATGTCTGAAACATTTATATTAACATATTTCCATACAAATAACCCAATGAAAGTTTAGTATTAGTTGTTTTGTTTGTTTTTTTATACTGCAGGTTCTTATTAGGCATCAGTTTTTTTTTTTTTTTTTTTTTAATGGCTAAAGTATTATTATTTTGTCTTTTTTTTTTTCTTTTTTTTTTTTCCACACACACACACTGTATTTTATTTTTACAAGAGATAAATAGACTGACACCAAGCATTGTACATGGATGACCACAACAAAAGCAACAATGATTGCAATTACCAAACATGAAACACACTTATACTATGTCATAATATTGACATTCAGTCCAGTAATCCTCCACTGTAACAGCTCCTTTACTTTGCAGTGAAAATTGATTTGTATATTCTTTTCCTCTGAGTCCTTGTGGGATTTTTTTTTTTTTAAATTCAGACAGAAAGTCACAAAAATTATACTCATCCTCATCAGTTCACTCAGTCCCATGTAATTAATTTCTTTTTTTTTTCATCTTGATCTTTTGTTAGCACTTTTATGAGTTCATCAGTTTTTCATTAGAGTTCTGAAAATGCTTATTCATTCAGTTCAGCAGTACAGTCAGTTACCAGAAACCTGTACTTGTCAGAGTCTTTTCCATGAATTTCTTGAAGATGAAACCCTTTTATAGGAACATATTTGCAAAATCATCAGAGTACACCCAGAACTGTCTGTAAATGACAAAAGACTTAAAAATGACCATGGTTAAAGATTTGATGAAAGTTCATAATAATGCAGTTGACAAGAAAAGTAGTTATTTCTGAGATATACATTTTAAAGTAATAACTAGGATTATTACTTATAACATTATACCAGAACATATAAGATTTTTAGACGTTTCCTGTAATGTCTGAAACATTTATATTAACATATTTCCATACATATTTCCATACAAATACAAATATAAGATTTTTAGAAATTTCATGTAATGTCTGAAACATTTATATTAACATATTTCCATACATATTTCCATACAAATACAAATATAAGATTTTTAGAAATTTCATGTAATGTCTGAAACATTTATATTAACATATTTCCATACATATTTCCATACAAATACAAATATAAGATTTTTAGAAATTTCATGTAATGTCTGAAACATTTATATTAACATATTTCCATACATATTTCCATACAAATACATATATAAGATTTTTAGAAATTTCATGTAATGTCTGAAACATTTATATTAACATATTTCCATACATATTTCCATACAAATACAAATATAAGATTTTTAGAAATTTCATGTAATGTCTGAAACATTTATATTAACATATTTCCATACAAATAACCCAATGATAGTTTAGTATTAGTTGTTTTGTTTGTGTTTTTATACTGCAGGTTCTTATTAGGCATCAGTTTTATACACATCAGTGTATACATGTCAATCCCAATCGCCCAATTCAGCACACCACCATCCCCACCTCATCGCAGTTTTCCCCCCTTGGTGTCCATATGTCCATTCTCTACATCTGTGTCTCAACTTCTGCCCTGCAATCTGGCTCATCTGTACCATTTTTCTAGGTTCCACATACATGCATTAATATACGATATTTGTTTTTCTCTTTCTGACTTACTTCACTCTGTATGACAGTCTCTAGATCCATCCACTTCTCAACAAATGGCTCAATTTCGTTCCTTTTTATGGCTGAGTAATATTCCATTGTATATATGTACCACATCTTCTTTAGCCATTCGTCTGTTGATGGGCATTTAGGTTGCTTCCATGACCTGGCTATTGTAAATAGTGCTGCAGTGAACATTCGGGTGCACGTGTCTTTTTGAATTACGGTTTTCTCTGGGTATATGCCCAGTAGTGGGATTGCTGGGTCATATGGTAATTCTATTTTTAGTTTTTTAAGGAACCTCCATATTGTTCTCCATAGTGGCTGTATCAATTTACATTCCCACCAACAGTGCAAGAGGGTTCCCTTTTCTCCACACCCTCTCCAGCATTTGTTGTTTGTAGATTTTCTGATGATGCCCATTCTAACAGGAGTGAGGTGATACCTCATTGTAGTTTTGATTTGCATTTCTCTAATAATTAGTGATGTTGAGCATCTTTTCATGTGCTTCGTGGCCGTCTGTATGTCTTCTTTGGAGAAATGTCTATTTAGGTCTTCTGCCCATTTTTGGATTGGGGTGTTTGTTTCTTTGATATTGAGCTGAATGAGCTGTTTATATATTTTGGAGATTAATCCTTTGTCCGTTGATTCATTTGCAAATATTTTCTCCCATTCTGAGGGTTGTCTTTTCATCTTGTTTATGGTTTCCTTTGCTGTGCAAAAGCTTTGAAGTTTCATTAGGTCCCACTTGTTTATTTCTGTTTTTATTTCCATTACTCTAGGAGGTGGATCGAAAAAGATCTTGCTGTGATTTATGTCAAAGAGTGTTCTTCCTATGTTTTCCTCTAAGAGTTTTATAGTGTCCAGTCTTACATTTAGGTCTCGAAGCCATTTTGAGTTTATTTTTGTGTATGGTGTTAGGGAGTATTCTAATTTCATTCTTTTACATGTAGCTGTCCAGTTTTCCCAGCACCACTTATTGAAGAGACTGTCTTTTCTCCATTGTATATCTTTGCCTCCTTTGTCATAGATTAGTTGACCATAGGTGCGTGGGTTAATCTCTGGGCTTTCTATCTTGTTCCATTGATCTATGTTTCTGTTTTTGTGCCAGTACCATATTGTCTTGATTACTGTAGCTTTGTAGTATAGTCTGAAGTCAGGGAGTCTGATTCCTCCAGCTCCATTTTTTTGCCTCAAGACTGCTTTGGCTATTCGGGGTCTTTTGTGTCTCCATACAAATTTTAAGATGATTTGTTCTAGCTCCGTTAAAAAATGCCATTGGTAATTTGATAGGGATTGCATTGAATCTGTAGATTGCTTTGGGTAGTATACTCATTTTCACAATGTTGATTCTTCCAATCCAAGAACATGGTATATCTCTCCATCTGTTGGTATCATCTTTAATTTCTTTCATCAGTGTCTTATAGTTTTCTGCATACAGGTCTTTTGTCTCCCTAGGTAGGTTTATTCCTAGATATTTTATTCTTTTTGTTGCAATGGTAAATGGGAGTGTTTCCATAATTTCTCTTTCAGATTTTTCATCATTAGTGTATAGGAATGCAAGAGATTTCTGTGCATTAATTTTGTAACCTGCAACTTTACCATATTCATTAATTAGCTCTAGCAGTTTTCTGGTGGCAGTTTTAGGATTCTCTATGTATAGTATCATGTCATCCGCAAACAGTGACAGTTTTACTTCTTCTTTTCCAATTTGTATTCCTTTTATTTCTTTTTCTTCTCTGATTGCCGTGGCTAGGACTTCCAGAACTATGTTGAATAATAGTGGTGAGAGTGGACATCCTTGTCTCGTTCCTGATCTTAGAGGAAATGCTTTCAGTTTTTCACCATTGAGAATGATGTTTGCTGTGGGTTTGTCATATATGGCCTTTATTATGTTGAGGTAGGTTCCCTCTATGCCCACTTTCTGGAGAGTTTTTATCAGAAATGGGTGTTGAATTTTGTCAAAAGCTTTTTCTGCATCTATTGAGATGATCATATGGTTTTTCTTCTTCAATTTGTTAATATGGTGTATCACATTGATTGATTTGCGTATATTGAAGAATCCTTGCATCCCTGGGATAAATCCCACTTGATCGTGGTGTATGATCCTTTTAATGTGTTGTTGGATTCTGTTTGCTAGTATTTTGTTGAGGATTTTTGCATCTATATTCATCAGTGATATTGGTCTGTAATTTTCTTTTTTTGTAGTGTCTTTGTCTGGTTTTGGTATCAGGGTGATGGTGGCCTCATAGAATGAGTTTGGGAGAGTTCCTTCCTCTGCAATTTTTTGGAAGAGTTTGAGAAGGATGGGTGTTAGCTCTTCTCTAAATGTTTGATAGAATTCACCTGTGAAGCCATCTGGTCCTGGACTTTTGTTTGTTGGAAGATTTTTAATCACAGTTTCAATTTCATTACTTGTGATTGGTCTGTTGATATTTTCTGTTTCTTCCTGATTCAGTCTTGGAAGGTTATACCTTTCTAAGAATTTGTCCATTTCTTCCAGGTTGTCCATTTTATTGGCATAAAGTTGCTTGTAGTAGTCTCTTAGGATGTTTTGTATTTCTGCGGTGTCTGTTGTAACTTCTCCTTTTTCATTTCTGATTTTATTGATTTGAGTCCTCTCCCTCTTTTTCTTGATGAGTCTGGCTAATGGCTTATCAATTTTGTTTATCTTCTCAAAGAACCAACTTTTAGTTTTATTGATCTTTGCTATTGTTTTCTTTGTTTCTATTTCATTTATTTCTGCTCTGATCTTTATGATTTCTTTCCTTCTGCTAACTTTGGGTTTTGTTTGTTCTTCTTTCTCTAGTTTCTTTAGGTGTAAGGTTAGATTGTTTACTTGAGATTTTTCTTGTTTCTTTAGGTAGGCTTGTATAGCTATAAACTTCCCTCTTAGAACCGCTTTTGCTGCATCCCATAGGTTTTGGGTCGTCGTGTTTTCATTGTCATTTGTCTCTAGGTATTTTTTTATTTCCTGTTTGATTTCTTCAGTGATCTCTTGGTTATTTAGTAACGTATTGTTTAGCCTCCATGTGTTTGTCTTTTTTACGTTTTTTCCCCTGTAATTCATTTCTAATCTCATAGCGTTGTGGTCAGAAAAGATGCTTGATATGATTTCAATTTTCTTAAATTTACTGAGGCTTGATTTGTGACCCAAGATGTGATCTATCCTGGAGAATGTTCCGTGTGCACTTGAGAAGAACGTGTAATCTGCCGTTTTGGGATGGAATGTCCTATATATATCAATTAAATCTATCTGGTCTATTGTGTCATTTAAAGCTTGTGTTTCCTTATTTATTTTCATTTTGGATGATCTGTCCATTGGCGTAAGTGAGGTGTTAAAGTCCCCCACTATTATTGTGTTACTGTCGATTTCCTCTTTTATAGCTGTTAGCAGTTGCCTTATGTATTGAGGTGCTCCTATGTTGGGTGCATATATATTTATAATTGTTATATCTTCTTCTTGGATTGATCCCTGGATCCTTATGTAGTGTCCTTCCTTGTCTCTTGTAACATTCTTTATTTTAAAGTCTATTTTATCTGATATGAGTATAGCTACTCCAGCTTTCTTTTGATTTCCATTTGCATGGAATATCTTTTTCCATCCCCTCACTTTCAGTCTGTATGTGTCCCTAGGTCTGAAGTGGGTCTCTTGTAGACAGCATATATATGGGTCTTGTTTTTGTATCCATTCAGCCAGTCTATGTCTTTTGGTTGGGGCATTTAATCCATTCACGTTTAAGGTAATTATCGATATGTATGTTCCTATGACCATTTTCTTAATTGTTTTGGGTTTGTTTTTGTAGGTCCTTTTCTTCTCTTGTGTTTCCCACTTAGAGAAGTTCCTTTAGCATTTGTTGTAGAGCTGGTTTGGTGGTGCTGAATTCTCTTAGCTTTTGCTTGTCTGTAAAGCTTTTGATTTCTCCATCAAATCTAAATGAGATCCTTGCTGGGTAGAGTAATCTTGGTTGTAGGTTCTTCCCTTTCATCACTTTAAGTATATCATGCCACTCCCTTCTGGCTTGCAGAGTTTCTGCTGAGAAATCAGCTGTTAACCTTATGGGGGTTCCCTTGTATGTTATTTGTCGTTTTTCCCTTGCTGCTTTCAGTAATTTTTCTTTGTCTTTAATTTTTGCCACTTTGATTACTATGTGTCTCGGCGTGTTTCTCCTTGGGTTTATTCTGTATGGGACTCTCTGCGCTTCCTGGACTTGGGTGGCTATTTCCTTTCCCATGTTAGGGAAGTTTTCGACTATAATCTCTTCAAATATTTTCTCTGGTCCTTTCTCTCTCTCTTCTCCTTCTGGGACCCCTATAATGCGAATGTTGTTGCGTTTAATGTTGTCCCAGAGGTCTCTTAGGCTGTCTTCATTTCTTTTCATTCTTTTTTCTTTAGTCTGTTCCGCAGCAGTGAATTCCACCATTCTGTCTTCCAGGTCACTTATCCGTTCTTCTGCCTCAGTTATTCTGCTATTGATTCCTTCTAGTGTAGTTTTCATTTCAGTTATTGTATTGGTCATCTCTGTTTGTTTGTTCTTTAATTCTTCTAGGTCTTTGTTAATCATTTCTTGCATCTTCTCAATCTTTGCCTCCATTCTTATTCCGAGGTCCTGGATCATCTTCACTATCATTATTCTGAATTCTTTTTCTGGAAGGTTGCCTATCTCCACTTCATTTAGTTGTTTTTCTGGGGTTTTTTCTTGTTTCTTCATCTGGTACATAGCCCTCTGCCTTTTCATCTTCTCTGTCTTTCTGTAACTGTGGTTTTTGGTCCACAGGCTGCAGGATTGTAGTTTTTCTTGCTTCTCTAGAAGAATTTTTAAATGTGTAATTACCATAGTTTAATGTGATCACTAATTAGCCTAAATGCAGTTACAATAAAAATTGTTTGATGCTTTATCAGACTCTAGCTTGTTTTACGTAGTTAGGGTCACTACAGAAAAATTTAGAAAAAGGAAAAAAGCGTATTTGTATTCCAGATGATCAAGTAACTGTAACGTATTATCGAATCAAGGATATAAAATGCAAAATGCTATTTGTAATGATAACCTGCAAAATTTTAACTAATGAATAAACTACCAAGATAAAAATATTCTAATTCCATGAGAAAAAATATAACTGAATTTCAGATGATGCTAGTTTGGTGTCCTCTTGACTCTTTGCTGTGATGCATTGTCTGGTTTTTATCTGCAGAACATATTCCCTTTATCTATATTTATCAATGAAATCTACTTTTGATCCTTTCATAGGGTGTTGTTCTCTGTTGGTTTCTTAGTAAAGCTAATTAGGCCATCATCCCATCATCCGAGAGCCTTGCTCATAAATTTTTAAGGTGTTGCTATTTCTTTGGTAATTCTCCATTTTATCTGCCATGTTTATAAATGATAATTAAAAGATTGGAAGATGGAAATACTTGATTTTTTTCTCTGCATGATATCATAATTTGCTAATATACGTCACCTCAAAATTCTCAGAATTCATTATCTTTATCACTGTCTATCACATTTACATAACACTTTCTACATTAAGTGCAGCTACTTATGTACTTATTGCAGTTCCCTGTTACATGCCAAGCTTTTAAGGAGAAGATTTTTGGTTTGATTCATCTAGATAGTCCCAAACAAAGCCTAGACCTGGCATTTGGCAAGCATTCATTAGATACTTACTGAATGAAGGAATTTGGAATAAATGAGTGAATGGTCTATTCTGAACACATTCAACAAAGTTGAGATTTTGAACAATGGTCTTTCTATAGATTTGAAATACATTCAGAGAAACCATTCATGCATTTGTCCTTTTAGAACCCTAAGTGTCAGAAGTTGAGGGCTATAAATTGAAACTTCAGCCCATTTAACTCAGTGAAATAAATATTGAATAATTACCGTATTATATAAAGTATAATGCTAGGCACTGTACAGGAGATTGCTGTTAAAAAAAATTACATATTATACTACCTAAAGCTCATGACCTTGTTTCGAGAGGCAAACAAAATTATACAAAACTTCAATACTAATGACCTTAAAATTCATTTTATCTCTATGAGCCTTCATTTGCTCTGTCTTTTCTATAATGGTGTGATAAAATTCAGATGAAATTGAGCAAAATGTGTTCTGAAGCTTTAATGCCCTTAGAAAGAAATAGAGGGTATTGGTTTTTCAAGTAGCATTTTCAAAATTTTAATACAATACTTAGAAAGGAATAGACTTAAAAAAACACCCAATGTTATTTAAGCACTTATGTAAAATATATTTTCTAATATTTTAAGAAACCCATCTGCCTTGTGTCATTGAGTGGTTTTATCTTTTCCATTTTAATGTTTAAAAATAAATTAAATATTGAAATATTTTTTATTGAAATAATTTATAAAATGCGATGAGAAATATGTTTTGCCCTTTCTTCCTTAAACATGACTTTATGTTTTTTATACATGAATAAAAGTAAATGCATTTATATAACTTTAAGTTTATAGACACATATGAAAACCAATAGCTTTTTAAATTTTATGATATTATACTTTGTGAGAGGGATTTTCCTTTCAAGTTTCAATGTTACTTCAATTATTCATAACCTCAATTCTGTTTTTTTTTAAATCTTCTCTGAAAATAGTATCGTCTTTGATTTTCAGCTTTGAATTACCTAATCACTTATAAAAACTCGTGTATATAACAATTTGGTTGATTTTAGCTGTTTTATTTTTACTTCAGTCTCTGAAGTAAAATAAAAAAGTAGAGCTGTTACTTTAGAAAATGCCTTTTAACACCAGAGCATTTATTCAAATGTGATTATTTCAGACAAATATTTTTTGAAGATAACATACTCATATCTTTATGGTAGTTTAAAAAAACTAAGGGCAATACAGATTATATTGATCATTTACATCTATGAGTTATTAAAATTATTGTCAATTTAAACTATTTTTTTCCTTTTTCAAGTGAGATATATACTTTTATAGGACTAATATAATTTTATAGGAATAATAACATCTTTATCAGATTTTTTTGGTAAAATACTGAGAATATTGGTCTAATGTCAGAACACATAACAATATTTGCAATAGAACCCTTGATGCACAAAATGTTTTCATACACTCTCCCCATTGTCTTTCCCCTTTTCATGGCATGTCAGTGTCAATAAATTATTTTGTGGTAATGCAGGAACAATTAATTATAAAAATTAGGTAATCAGCAGTGGCCTTGTGTTTGTGCAGTATAGCTGACAGTCTATGTGGTGGAATTGTGGTATAATTGAACACATCAAACTAGACATGTCTTTAAAAGAAAGGTAAGACGGGGATAATAATAATTAAAATTGATATTCTATGTAAAAGCATCAAGCACAGTGCCAGTTATATAGTAGGTGCTTGTAAAAGTAATCAATTATAAGAGTGGTAGTAATGGTAGCAGTTGTAGTGTTGTGAATAATAGCAGCAGAAGTGAATTTGAGCAGTAGGAAAATGTCCTTCTGCAGAAACTTAATCCCCAGGACCTAATTTGTTTTATCCATCTTTTTTTACATTGACACTTCCTACAAGGGATTTGAGGTAACTGTGTCAGCTAAACAGACCTTAGCATGAATATTTTATAAGTTTTATATCCATGTGTCAGCTAGTAGAGATTGCATCAGATATTAGGATTGGGGACTGCTTTAGGAAATTAGTGTAGGATTAAAAGAGCAAGTTTTAGGAAAGGGAGGTGAAATGTTTTCCAGTGGTGTCATTTAAAAGTGTTAAATGTCACCTATGACGTAATTTTATTAATATCAGTTCCTTTCTAAGATTCTTATAGTTCATGAAGTTAAAGCCTCAACACATTTTAGAGTTTAAAATAATTCTAAAAATATCTTTTGAAATTTAGTGATTTATTTCAGAGGTTGCCGACTGAAGGTTCAAGGTGATATTTATGTTGAAGGGCTTTATAAGTTCTAATGTGCATATGAAATATTAGTGCTGTGATGATGTTGGTGTATGGATAAAGAAGACAGTGATTGGAATGAGTCAGTATCCACATTCATTCTCTAGGAGATGAAAAGGATATCGACGTCTCTAGTGTTAATGAGCATATCATGCCCAGGTAGCCACACTTGCGAGTGTAATCCAGTGTTGGCCACCACTACTCAAGCCTAGTGTGATTAACAAATCTTTCCCTAAGCGGAAGGTGATGAAGTTAACTCAGAAGAGAAAAACACCATATATCTTTATTTACTGGCTTAAAGGGAATAAAATAAAAGAGAATAGCTAAAAAGATGATAATAAATATTTTGTCTGCCACACATGTAAGAAGTTAGCAGGAGACTGTTCATTTTTCATGTGTTCCTAACAAGAAGACATTACTGTGTTTTGGTTTGTTTTTTATATTTAAGTTAGTTACTGAGTAACTGAGGGTACTGAGTATAGCCTGGAGACTACAAAATATAATTTTTGTAGCAAAAGATACCTTCTCAGAGAGAAAGGAGAATTATGTCTATTAAGAAAATAGGTGATTTTGTTTATAAATTTGTTTCTAAATATAACATCTTAGCCTTAATGTCCCTGAGTTGCATTAGGCAAGCTTTTTTAACAGTGAATGAAAAAAAAATAATATAGAAAGCTTTACTACTGATAAATTAGGTTATGAAGTGAAAAAAGAAAAAGAAAAACATTTATTTTTGTATACTTTACCCATATGAATAGATATTTATTTATCCATCCATCCATCATCCATGCAGCCATCTGTCAGTCTATCTGTATAGCTATTATACATCTATTTTTCTACCTGCTTGTATTTTTAGGTATGTATAAAGATAACTTTAGGTTAAGAAGATAGACATTATTATAAGAATATCCATGTAAATTTTCTTCATAATGTATATGCATTTTATGGATCAGGTTAACAGTACACTAGTGAACACTATTAATTTTCACTACTTTCAGAAAACCTACAAGCAATAAAATTAAACAGTTGCCCCAAATTAATAAATCTGTAGCAAGGTTTTTCAGTCTTAGTACGATTGACAGTTTGGATCTGAAGATTCTTTTTTGGGAGTGGACAAGGGTTGTCCTGTGCATATATGATATTTATTGGCAACCCAGATCTCTCCCCGCAAAATGCCAGCCCACTCCAAGTGTGACCACTATTAATGTCTCCAGACATTGCCAAATGTCCCACGAGGATCAAAAGGCTTGAGAATCACTGTTTTATATCTATACAGGAATAATAAAAACTGACAACCATAAATATATATTAAATCACAGGTGCTAGCATAATTTATTTTTAAGTTAAAAAACAAACAGAAAAATATATCAGATTTAATAGATATGCAGATGATAATATCATTTAAAAGAATTTGCAAAGAAGAATATGTTAATTTAGCTTCAGAAAACCAAACGTTCACATATTCACAAATTTGTTCTTTAACCCAGTTAATGATAGCTCCATCTACTAAATCACCCAAGCTAAAAAGAACTGAAGTCATTTCCTGTTTTATTTTCTTCCTTAATCCCCATATCCAGTAAGTCACTGAAGTATTTGTTATTCCACCTCAGAAAGATGGCTGGAATCTCATCCCCAGCTATTCTGTATTCACTGCCACCATCATCTCTTGCTTGGCAAGAATTTCCTTACTTTTCTCTCTCTACCAGCCTCTCATCATCCTACCCCATTTTTACACTGAAACCAGGCAGATAATTCTACAAAACAAATCACAGCCTCATTCCTGTAGACAGTGCCATTAAATCCCTACTGCCTGGAAGATAAAATTTGGAATTCCTACATTACATTTTTTCCAATTGGATCTCCTGTCCTCCTGGCCTCATTTTCAGCTTGGGACTTTTAGACCTGTGAACACACCAGACTGTCTCGAGGCACTTTGCCATAAGACATGTTATTCTTTCTGCCTAGATTGTACAACCGTGCCTTACTAACATATTCAGTTCCTGAGTCTGAATAGAGAGGATTTGATAGCAAGGAATATCATGCAATCTGAAATTGCTTGATTCCTAAATTTCAGATATCAAGTGGTAAAATTTGTAGACATAAAGAGACACCTCTGTGTGCTTCCTTGTGTTCACCATCAAAGAACATCTTTTTATAACCGTTATGTTACAAATACAATGCAAATACTGAAAACTTCACAAAACAAAAACTAGTTTCAGGAATTTATAAAGGCATACACCCTTGTAACTGTCAGTCTACATCAAGAAATAGAACTTTGCTAGCCACCCCCAGGAACTCAACAATGTGCCTCATCCCAGTCTCAAACCCATTTCTCTACAAAAGTAACCACCATCCTAAAGTAACCACCATCCTTACTTTTATAAAATTGCTTTCTTGCGTTTCTTTATAATCACCGAAGTATGCAACCCTAGACATTATTGTTTGATTTTGTAATTTTTTTTTAAATTTAAGACTTTTAATTAGAGGTTCCTCTTCCCTTCCCCATCCCTTATAATTTATTCATTCAAGCCTGGATGATTTTTTTCTGTAGAATTTTCTAGAACCTGGGTTTTTTTTATTGCTTATTCATGATAGAGTTCAACGTGTTCTTCTGCCCTCTCTAGTTCCTCCAAATCAGCAGCTGGATCCAGAGACTTCATCACATTCATGTTCAATGCCTTTGGTGAAACCATAGGTGGTGGTGTATTCAGCTAGAGGCACAGAATGACTGGTTGTTATGAGAACTGTCAAGGGTTTTGAGGTTTTAACCTGCTTGCAAGCGAACGATTTAGCCTGGCACTTGTGTTGGCAAAGGACTTGGAGACTCTGTGGCACAGCAGTCAGCATCAGTTCTTGTTTACATTGTTTCCCCTCTCTCCTGGGGCAGTTCCCATAGGTGTGATTGGGAAGTGGGCACAGGTAGATATTGTACACAAAATGGATTTGTGTCACAGTGGAGGAACTCTGAGCATAGGAAATTTCAATCTATATACACTACCACGTGTAAAATAGATAGCTAGTGGGAACCTGCTGTATAACACAGGGAGCTCAGCTCAGTGCTGTGTGGTGACGTAGATGGGTGGGATGGGGGTGGGGGAGGGAGGGAGATCCAAGAGGGAGGGCGGATATATGTATACATATAATTGATTCACTTCATTGTACAGCAGAAACTAACACAACATTGTAAAGCAACTATACCCCAATTAAAAAATAAAAAAGAGGGCTGCTAACAAATTTGCCCTCTGCCCTGGAGGGGAAAACTATCATTATATTCCATTGCTGTTTGTTACACACGTCCTTGAAAAGGTAGTCTGGAACAAAAGCTGATATAAACCATGCAGAAGAACCATGCAGAATTGCCTCCTATTAATTTTCTCTATTACTGTGATATCATTTGCAGTGACCAGCCACTGATGTTAAATACCTAGAACCATTAATTCCCACCACCTCCCAAAAAAAATCAGAGCGATAGTGCTCTAATTTTTAAAATAAATTTTATTTTTAGAAGTTTTAGATGCGTAGGTAAGTTGTAAAGAAAGTACAGAGAGTTTCCATATAGATTTCACTCAGTTTCCACTATTGTTAACATCTTATATTAGTATGGTATATTTGTTACAGTTAATAAACCAATACTGATTATTAACTCATTTTGACTTTTTTCTTATTCATTAGTTGCAATACTTTATAAATACATGCCTTAAATCTAGTATTTGGTTACCCAGTGTTACAACTCATATATTACTGTCCAAAGGTGACTAATTAATTTAATTTAATATTATTATGATCTCATAGATTTAAACGTGTTTCATGGAACTCAATCATTTGCTATTATTATTATCATTTTTGGAATTCAAATTCCCCAGTCAGTAGCTGGGAAGGATCTCTTTCAATTGGTTCTTAAACCCTTTTGACCTGGTCATAGTAATTTGTGATAACATCCTCACTACCTGGTATAATGCGATGTTTCAAGTCATCTTATAAAGTTCTTGCTCCAGACCCAGAATCTGAAATTGCTCCAAAAAATTTGAAAAGAAGGTGTATTTCTTTTTTGAAGGCTATATCTAAAATGACTGGGATTTTGGAGCTCTGGAATAAGACAAATCTTTGTTGTTGTTTTTAATATTTCCTTATTCACTTTTTTTGTCTATGTTCCTTTGGGCATATTATTTAACTCTAGTTTCTTCATCTGTAAAATGGAGATAATAGTACTTAAAGAGTTGATGTGACCAGGAAATGGTATAAGTCCTATAAAAATGTTTCACATACAGAAAACACTGAATAAATATGAATTAATATAATTATCAGGAATAGTTAATACCCACTTAGAAAGTTTTGACTTGCAAAAGGATACTAAATAAGAAAAGCATTTTAGTACCTAGTCTCAAGACCCCTGATCTCAGTTCATATCATGTCTGTAGTCCTTACTGTACCTACAGATATCTATAGAATACCTGCTATGTTTGTTTGAAGTGAATATTAAGAACATTGTAAGTAACATAAGACCTTGTTGTCATTGGAAGAGATAACTCAAGCAAGTATTTGTTCTTTATAAGTTAAGCTTTTTGTTTTCTGTTTTTACAGGCAAATATTTACACAGTTATTAAAGTGTATATTGGCAGTCTTGTCAAATTCAAGCCTGATACTTTGGCTCTACTATTTCTGGAATTGCTCACCCTTTTCATTTAAAAATAACAACAGACCAGTCACAAAAGCAGTCACCTTTAACTTCTGAATTCTCAAAGGCCATTTCCCAGATGCTTTTCGAGAGAGCCAACTATTTTCATGTCATTTCATGAAGGCCCATATTCCTCCTTTACATTTTGAGAGGGGAAAAATCACATTTAAAAAAAACCTCATAAGTAAAACTGTATTGTAACTCAATTGTAGATTGAAATGGTATCAAGCATTTCTCTCATCTAAACTTTGGTAATACATAGTTATTCCTTTAGAAATAGAGGAGCAGAGTTTAATATATGCTGTGCAACAGAGGCAGCATGTTAAAGAAGACAAAAGATTCTGTATTCAGAAGAAACAATGGCAGCTAATACTGAGAGCCTACAATAAGCCAGGCCTTTTCTTAAGCAATTTACAGGGATTTACTTCTCAAAATAATCTGGGAATTTGGGAACTTAATATCACTAGTTTACAGATAAAGAAAATGAGGCACAGAAGGATAAATAATTTACACAGTATAACACTGCTAAATGCTAGAATGTGAATTTAAGCAGTGTGTTACTTTGCTAGAGCTGCCATAACAAAGTACCACAGACGGTGGCTTAAACAGAAATTTTTTTTTCCACTGTTCTGGGGGCTAGAAATCTGTGATCAAGTTGCCAGCCGGGCTGTTTTTTTCTGGTTTTCTCCTTGGCTTATAGATGACTGTCTTCTCTTTATGTCTTTTCCCATATTCTTACCTACATGTGTGTCTGTGTCCTAAATTTCTATTCATATAAGGATACCAGTGATTGGATTAGGGCCACCCTAATGACCTCACTTTAATTTAATTACCTTTTTAAAGACCATACTCCAAATACGATCACATTCTAATATACCGGGAGTTAGGTCTTCAACATATAGATTTGAGGGGTCTTAATTCAGACCGTAACAGGCTGTCTGACTGGAGCCCACAGCTTTATGCACTGTGTAGCACCAATTGTTTAATTAATCAACTTTAATATCAGACGTATATTTGCTTGCATATTATTTGTGCACATTCCTAAACTACACAAAATATTTGTAACTTTTGTATAATTGAACTAACAATAATATGATGAGGACATTGATCATCTTTTGAAGATCTTCAACTTTTAAGCATTTAGCAGAAATTTGTCCTGTATTTCAGAAGAGAAATTAAGATTAACTAACTTGTGCAAGGTCAATAATTAATGGGGACAAGAGTCAAACTAAAATCTGTCAGATTTAAAGATTGGGCTGCATTGCCCTAACCAGTTTGGTTCTCTATGGAGGGACATACACATCACACACACAATATAAATAAATATTACAGTACTTTGATTCATGTGTAGTCTCAGATGTATGAAAGTGCTGACAAACAGTATTTTTTTAATTGAAGTATAGTTAATTTACTAATATTAGTTTCATGTGTACAACATAGCGACTCAATATTTTTAATAGATTATACTCCATTTAAAGTTATTATAAAATATTGGCTATATTCCCTGTGCTGTATTATTGTAACATTTATTTTATACATAGCAGCTTGTGCCTCTTAATCCCCTATTCCTATCTTTCCCCTCCCCCTTTCCCACTCCCCACTGGTAACCGCTAGTTTGTTCTCTAAATCTGTGAGTCTGCTTCTGTTTTGTTATATTCATTCATTTGTTTTTTTTTAGATTCTATGTATAACTGATAACATACAGTATTTGTTTTACTCTGTCTGATGTATTTCATTTAGCACAATACCCTCTAGGTCCATCCATGTTGTTGCAAATAGCAACTTTTATTCTTTTTTATGAATGAGTAATATTCCATATATACCACATGTTCTTTATCCATTCATCTGTTGATGGACACTTAGGTTGCTTCCATATCTTGGCTATTGTAAATAGTCCTGCTATGAACGTTGGGGTGCCTGTATCTTTTCAAATTAGTGTTTGTGTTTTCTTCAGGTATATACCCGGGAGTGGAACTGCTTGATCTTATGGTAATTCTATTTTTACTTTTTTGAGGAACCTCCATATTGTTTTCCATAGCAGCTGTACCAATTTGCATACCTCCCAACAGTGTTCAAGGGTTCCCTTTTCTCCACATCCTGCCAGCATTTGTTATTTGTAGACTTTTTGATTAGAGTCATTCTGACAGGTGTGAGATGATATCTCACTGTCGTTTTGATTTGCATTTCTCTGATGATTAGCAATGTTGAACATATTTTTCATGTGCGTATTGGCCATTTGTATCTCTTCTTTGGAAAAATGTCTGTTCAGGTCTTCTACCATATTGTTTTATTTTAATTGAGCTGTTTGTTTTTTAGATATTGAGTTGTATGAGCTGATTAAATATTTTGGATATTAACCTCTTATCGATGATACCATTTGCAAATATTTTCTCCCATTCAACCTACGTTGTCTTTTTGTTTTGTTTATGGTGTCCTTTTATTTGCAAAAGATTTTAAGTTTAATTAGGTCCCATTTGTTTATTTTTGCTTTGGTTTACTTTGCCTTAGGAGACCCAAAAAATTATTGCTATTATTTATGTCAGAGATTTATATTCTGCCTATGATTTCCTCTAGGAGTTTTATGGTTTCCGGTCTTATATTTAGGTCTTTAATCCATTTTGAGTTCGTTTTTGTATATGGTGTGAGAAAATTATCTAATTTCATTCTTTTAAATGTAGTTCAGTTTTACAACCACCACTTACTGAAGAGACTGTCTTTTTTCCATTTTATATTCTTGCCTCCTTTGTCGTAAATTAATTTACCATAGATGTATGGGTTTATTTCTGGGCTCTCTAGTCTGTACCATTGATCTATATGTCTGTTTTTGTGCCAGGACAATATTGTTTTAATGACTGTAGATTTGTAGTATAGTCTGAAGTCAGGGACCATGATACCTTCAGCTTTGTTCTTTATTCTCAAGATTGCTTTGGCTATTCCTCTTAGAACTGCTTTTGTTGTGTTCCATAAATATTGGAATGTTGTGTTTTCATTTTCATTTGTCTCAACGTATTTTTTAAAATTTCCTCTTTGATGCCTTCATTGTCCCACGGTTGTTTAGTAGTATGTTGTGTAGCCTTCATGTGTTTGTGTTTTTTTCCATTATTTTATCTTGTAATTGCTTTCTAGTTCCATACTGTTGTGGTTGGAAAAGATGCTTGATATTATTTCAATCTTAAATTTAAAGAGGGTTGCTTAGTTGCCTAACATGTGATCTATCCTGGAGAATGTTTCATGTTCAGTTGAAAGTAATGTTTATTCTTCTGTTATGGGGTGGAATGTTCTATATATACCTATTAAGTCTATATGATCTAATGTGTCAATTAAGACCAATGTTTCCTTACTGATTTTCTGTCTGGATAATTTATCCATTGATGTAGGTCAGCCCTACTATTATTTTATTACTACCAATATCTCTCTTTATGTCTGTTAATATTTGTTTATGTATTTAGGTGCTCCTGTGTTGGGTGCATAAGTATTTACAAGTGTTATACCTCTTGTTAGATTGAGCCTTTTATCATTTTGTAATGCCTTTCTTTGTCTCTTGTTACAGTCTTTGTTTTAAGTTGTATTTTGTCTAATTTAAACATTGTTATTCTAGGTTTATTTCTGTTTTCCTTTGCATGGGATATCTTTTTTCCATCCTTTCACTTTTAGTCTGTGTGTATGTATATTTAGATCTGAAGTGAGTTTTGTATAGGCAGCACATATATGGGTACTGTTTTTTTTGTTTGGGGGGGTTGTTTGTTAGTTTTGTTCTTTTCTTCATTCAGCCACCCTATGTCTTTTGATTGGGGCATTTAGTCTATTTATACTTAACATAATTATTGATAAGTATACTTAATGCCATTTTGTTAATTGTTTTCTGATTGTTTTAATAGTTCTTCTCTGTTCCTTTCTTCTTCTCTTGTCCTATTCCTTTGTGATTTGTGGACTCTCATTAGTACTGTATTTGCATTTCTTTTAATTTATTTTTTGTGTATCTGTTGTAGGATTTTGGTTTTAGTTTGCCATGGTGTGTATGTGCAATCCCTTCAAGAGTAGAGTCTCAGTTTCCCACAGCCCTCCTGCTCTTTCAGATGTAAGCTCTGCTTGTTTTTAAAGCCAGATGTTGTGGAGTCTTCCCAGTGCAGGCTCCACAGCCTGGGGAGCCTTATGGGCTCAGCCTCCTTGCTCCTCAGGCGGACCTTCATGGTTGTGATATCCCACTACTTGTGCATGGCCACACCAACAGTGAGAGTTCTAATCAGACCGCATCTCTGCCCCTCCTACCCATCTTAGTGTGTGTCCTTTTCTTTATATCTTTAGTTGTAGAAAACCTGTTCTGCTAGCCTTCAGGTTTTTTGAGGGATAATTGTTGTGTATATAGTTGTAGCTTTGATGTGTCCATGGAGGGAGGTGAACTCAGGATTTTCCTACTTCACCATCTTGATCCAGAAACACTGAATCTCAATACTATATTTTAGATAATTATAAAAGACTATTAAAATGTCAATTTGGAATTGAGGTTTAAAAATATAATCCAACCTGTATAAACACATAGGAAAAAATATTTTTAAATTGCAGATGATGGAAATTTTAACAGTACAGATTTTCTTTTTGAAATATAGACACAAAATTGAGATTTGTGTGTGATTATGTAAATGGATTTACAAAAGCTCCCGATTTAATTTGTACAATCTAATTCTAGTGTAAAATGTCTATGATATGGCAGTATAGCAGAGATAAGGTCAGGAGATGAAGGACCAATTGGGAATGTAGATCTGAAGGGGGACTATTAAGAACCCTCTGGCCAGCTAAGAAAGATATAGAGGACAAAGAAAAAAGATGATTACTTTGAGAGAGGTGAGATAAGTAGTTCTCTTTTCAATGGAAACTATGGCATTCACTGCAAGGAAGTCATGACTTGAAAGCTGGCTAGGTGGCCAGTGATGAATGAATAGCCTGTAGATTTCTTAGAGAGTAGGGGTTGTAGCAGTACTAGCACATAAGAGACTGGCTGGTAATAGCTGAGAGATTGCAGTTTTGCTGGGAAGAACTGGATTAGATTCTCTGTCCCTTGAGTGTTATTTCATGCTGTGTAAAATGGGCATGAATTTAAATCTACCACAGTCAGGTACCTGACATTTTGCATTACTCTATTTTCCCAAATCTAATTAGATCAGACTTTGAGCTCCTGCTTGCCAGTATGGTCTAATCATTGGATTTTTAAGGAAAGTGGGAAAACTGAAAGCAAGATTCTAAAGCCAAATACACTATAATGTTTGGAGGTTTCACATGTGAGTTAGATATTTGACAGTCAATTTCTATCTCTATGCAACAGGAATATGTAATGGTTGCTATATGCTTACTAATTTTTTTGTGGTAAATTTCTTAATATCTTATCATAGTTAAGAATATTCTCTGCTTTAGAAATTCCCAGACTTGCTGTTAGGGCAGAGACAGAAATTAATTGCCTAGGGAAACTTAATGGAAAGCCTTACTGTCAGAGAGGCTACAATTTGTTACTACATTTGTCACCGTCAGAGAACACATAAATTCTGCAGTCATTATGAGCAGAGGGGGTTTTTCTCCCAATCCCCCACTCCCATAGTTCTCTGCTCCCCACTATTCTCTGTGATACTACAGATTTATTTAATTCAAGTCTACTGATCATAAGTAATCACTATTATATTTGTGGATATCTTGACTAATGGAATATGTTAGTATTACTTGTGGATAATACCTAATTGGGTATGAGTGCATAAGGCACTGGAGTAGAAGTTAGGAATTCAGAACTATTTTGACTTGCTACAGAAAGTCTCGACAAAAGTAAATAGGTATATTTTCAAAGGTGCCTATATTAAAGAAAAATAACAAGGAATTGATGTATAATTTGAATAGGAATAAATCTAGAAAACAGTGTTTTACACATTTAGCCAAGAATGTATTGTTGATTTTAATATGTGTAAAATTGTCCCTAAACACTGATTAAATATTCAGAAATTGTGAGGTATTGCAATCAGTTGAATCTTAAGGTACATGAAGGAACATTTAAGGAACTATTCGCTATTCCCACTAAGTACAAAATTAGAGAAAATCAACTGTAATTAAAGAATAAGAGAATTGTTTCAAATACAAAAAAAATGAACAGTGGTTATAAGAGTTGTGAAATGCAGTAGAGATTTAGAAATAATAAAGACTGATTTTTCTGGAATGATCTGAAGGTAAATGGAAAGCCCAGTGCAGCAGTACAGTCTCTTCTAATCTTTAGCTGAATGGCACCCACTGAAAATACTGGGAAGTTTATAACTGCAGATTTAACATTTTTTTCTTAAAATATTATGTGGGAAAAATGGTTATGAATTTCTGTCCTTCAGAACAAACCATGCATTTTTTTCTAAGTTTATTGCTAATATGGTATGAGAAGTTGGTCAGATTTCTTTCGTTTTCCCATTTCTTTTGATTTCCATCATCAAATGCCATGGACAACAAATTGTCCCTTGGATTAGAAGAGTTTTGAAGCATTTAAAAGTTTAATGATTGTCAATGGTATTCACTCCTTGAACAAAGTAGCTGTGGAAGCATACATTGACAATGGAAATCAATCAGTTTTAGTCAGCAGCAGCTTGCACCACAAGGAGAGATATGTCTGTAGGTGGGTATTCAGTCTTCATTTGACAAAATAGGCAGTTTCCTGGGACTAACCATACTGAACCAGAACCAGAGCCAGGGTTTTCTCTTTTCTGGTGCATTCTGATGATTTCTACTTACCACTGTGGTCCTTGGACACAAGTCATGATTGTGTTGTTCAAAGAACGTTTTGTTATTATCAGAACGTTCATAAAATCATTTTCAATGGAAAACAATATCTAAAAAGACCTTAAGCATTGCATTCTCCTTTTTAATTCAACAGTCATTATTGAATCTCTTTTCAGTGCCAGGGTCTGTACTAAGGGCTATAACATACACAGAAACAATATAAGGAACCAATTCGATAATTTAGGAATAAATTGCAAGTTGAAGAGTCAAAATATAAACATACTGAAGGTCACACAACAAAGAGGTTAAAAGCAATGGTTCTTATGTTATAAATATTTTTGTCTTCAACTCCGATTGTCCACAGATAGTTCATCTGCTTTGGCTATTAATAGAGATAACAGCGTTTGTAATAGCTAGTAGTTGCTGAACTCTTACAGACATTTGTCTTATATCTTCTAATCCTTATAACACCTTTACAAGAGAGGTATTGCTATTTATTTTTTAAAGATGAAGAAACTGAGGCTCAGAGAGGATAAACATCTTGATCAAGACCACAGAGTTAGAAAGCATAGCCTGGCTTTGCCTGGCAGTTGAGCCCACATTTCTTACCATTATACTTTCCACAGATAAGTCCATATGCTTAAAACTTGTTTTTATTTTTATAAAAATTTTTGAGACATTTAAAAGTCTTGTGCTGCTCACATTCTTTCTAATGGCTGAAAAGAAAGGAACAATGGATAACTAACATGATTATGTGACCTTATCAGACATTGTAAGCTTAATTGACCGTTAGGTATCTCTTGACTTTTTACCCAGATTTCTTAGTGACCTGCCGATATTAACTCATAAGCATGTTACTGACCCTTTTTCATTATTAAGCAATCCTGCCATTACCAAGTTGCTTCCTGTAATTTTATTTGCAATCAGTATGCCTGGTAGCTCATGTTATCTGCAGTGGAGTTTCCCATTGAGATGTTTCAAGATATTTGTTCCCAGAAAGGTTTTAAGAGTACCTACAAGAATGTGGCTCTGAATTCCAGAAAACAGAAAACTTAGGAGGACAAAGTCAAGGCATATTTGTGGCTTTTAAATATAAGAATTTTATATTCAACTCCCATAATTCTTTAAAAATTCTTTGATTCCATGAGCCCTTCCAGATATAAATCTTGGGTTGAGGGATTTGCTATAATCTTTTTCCTCTTAATATTTACATTATTTGCTGTGTAGGAGTTAGTGGTATGTGGGATGAGTGAATAGGATCTTCACCATCATTAGTAGCAAATAATTCATCATGAATGAATTACATATCACCTACTCATGGGCGGCTTTGTTCAAAATGGTTTGAACATATGCTTTCTCAGCATTAACACATCATGATGCCCAGAGTTCCCACTGCAAAAGGATTATTTGTTAAGCTAATGGTTAAGTTGCATGAATTATTTTGCAAGACCAGAGGGTAATAAATAAGCAGAATGGATAATGAAAGAGACTCATTTTAGACACAAGAATCTCAATTAAAACAGTAAATCCCTCCAGTCCCAGAATCTGGACAAGGGAGTAGCTGTTGCTATTAAACTGACCTTTTATGAAGATAACAAAAATGTTTCTAAGAATACTTTAATGCACACTCTGGAATGAGGAGTACATACATTTTACAATGCAATTAATTCAAATATTTATACATTAAATACTATGTGAAAACAAAGATGTTCTTAGTTATATTTTACTTTCTCATGTAGCTAAGGGCACTTGGAGCATCCTCTTCTATGATTAGTTGATTTTTCTCTATATTTTCACCATTGTTCTTGGCTTATATCCATAACACTTTTTATACTAAAGGCTTCATTATTTGCAGGTTATTTGTAGCCTCTGCTAATGTGTGGTCCAAAAGCCATGCCAAATAGTGCATCTTTATCAATTAATAGCTAAAAAGAATTTATCCCTCTAATAAACACTGCAGAATTGCCTACTGACATTGTCTTTGCTCATAAACCTCTTCATTTTCCTGAGTGTGCTTCACCTGTGTTTTCTCTGATAATCCCATCAATGTGACCTTCTATCCTAAGATAAGCCAATAGATTTTTACAGTTTTTGTTAAAAAGATCCACTTCTTAGGTGAAGTTAGAGCTAATGGTGAGTTTGTTAGGAAGAATGATGGATAGTATAATATGTTTTAGACAAAGTATTGATAATATATTCTCTGCCCCAACATTTATTATAGTGCTATTATTGTAACCTAGAGCAGCTGATAATAATTATATACAAGCCAAAAAATAAATTATTTTTATAATGAATGAAATAATTTTACTTTTTAGACCAAATGATGTTAGAAAGTGTTTATGATCTCTCTTTTAAGAACTCAAAGGGATAACAGCTCAATCATTGGAACAGTGGTTGAAGGAGAACTTGTAGGGCTCTAGGGCTCCACTATTCCAGGCAAGTGTGATTTTAAAACAAATTGTAGCATGCAAACAATGCATGCCACTGCTGATCTTTAACCCCTCTTCCCATTCCCCAGAGCATTCATCTCTTCAATCCAAAATGCTCAGTGTCTCAAGAATTCTCGTTGTGCCATAGAGTTCCCAATTCGATGCCAGACATGAGTAGTTTCATGTGTCCCTTGCCTCTTTGTTGCCACCTTTGCTCTATTAGCATTCTACTCATCACGATGATGAGTGGTAGCACATTTATCCTTAAGAATTGTGGACCTGGGACAAGAGTATACATGGAGGCCTACATATTGTGGGGCTTATTATTTATTATAAATCAAGCAAATGTTATTCAATAAAATAAGTTCTATCCTCCTATTTTGATGGATAAATCTTTATAACAACCTGGAAATCCAAGTGAAATGTTAGTATTTTTGGACTCCTCAGGAATATGGTGGCATAGAGAGAGATGGCCTCCAGCTTGCAGCCCCTCCTTCACCTAGTTCTATCCAGTTTTGTGAGAGGTCTTGCACACAAGTGAATGGACACTCTAGTCCACACATCCAGGATCCATACACTCTCCCCTTAAACATCTGCACCTGGACCACCCATCTTTCTTAACTGTATGCAAATTGGTGGCACAGTCTGTGGTCTGGGGGACAGAACAGAACTGGGAAAGATGATATTACAGGCCCTGTACTCGGGGTGGGGGGTGTGTGGCTTTTGAGGAATGGAATTCTGGGTTCACAGGGGTTTGGAGCATGATCTGTCTAGAAGAGGGCATTGCAGGCTGCGGGTGGGTACTCCTCTGTACTCCGTAGACTACCTAGTGGTGAAGGTATGGCCAGAGAAGAGCCAGAGTGTTCAGCAAACAGTTGTTGGTTTCTTACTAAGTACTAGCACTGTTCTGGTCCCCTGGGAAACATGAGTGAACAAATTAAAATGTTTGCCCTTATAGTGCTTGTATTCTGGGAAATAGAGAAAAAGACTATAAATACTAAATGTAGTAAATATATAAACTATATAGTATGTTAGAGTGTGAGAAGTACTGTAGAAACAATAAAAATTAGAGGAAGGAAAGATGGGAGGGTTGCCATGTTAAATAGATCGGTCAGGCTTGGCCTCAACTGAGAAGGTAGATTTGAGCAAAAACTTGAAGGCAGTGAGGAAATCAGCCAAGAAGATAACAAGAGGGAGAGAAGCTCAAGCCCTTAAAAGTACAGTGAGCACCTCGAGGTAGGACCATGCTCAGCATGTTGAAAGAACAACAAAGAGACCAGCAAATCTGGAAAGAGTGAGCAAAGTGTAGAGTTAAAAAGAGAAGTCAGAAAAAGAATGATGATCAGATCATACAGTGTAGCACCGTCCAGTAGAAATACAATGAGAGCCATAAAAATGTAATTAAAAATTTTCATGTAACCACAAAAAAGGTACAAAGAAACAGGTAAAAATCAACTTTAGTAATGCATCTAGTAAAAATCAGTTTATCTAAAATGTTTTCATTTCAACATGCAATCTTTGAAATCCAGAGTGTATTTTACAGTGACAACACATCTCAGTTCATACTAGCTACATTTCAGTTGTTCAATAGCCACATATGATTAGTGGTTGCTCTACTGGACAACACAGATACAGGTTTTGACTCCTCCTTGGAAGAACTTTGACTATTACTCTGAGTGATTTGGGAGGCATTTCAGTTTTAAGAATTGAAGTGTCATGATTTGATCTATGTTTTAAAAACATCAGGGCTAGCCTTAACTGAGAATACACCAAAAGGGATCAAGAGTAGAAACAGGGAGACCGTTACAATAATCTTGATGAAGAATGGTGGTGGCTCAGAGGATACCAGTGGATGCCCTAAGTGGTTGAATTGCTAATCCTTTTAAAGATAGAGCAAATGGGATGAATTGCATTTGGTGTGGGAAAGGGAAGTCAAGAATGATCCCAAGACTTTGGCCTGAATAACAGGAAGGATGGATTGACATCAACTAAGATGACCAAGACTGTTGGGAGGATGGGGAAGGAAGATAGATGTTCAGTCTTGGGAAGGTGTATCTGAGAAGCCTATGAGGCATCCAAGTGAAGATGCAGAGTAGGCTTGGTTGTGAGTCTGGAGTTTAAGAGAGAGTTTGGAGGTAAAAGTTTGGAGATCATCAACCTTAAAATTGGGTAAGACAAGGGGGGAAGAGTAGATAGAAGAGAGGACCAAGGACTGAGCATTGGGACATCTGAAATTAAGAGATCTAAAATAGCATGAAATTAACATTAAATAATATCAAATATTTGAGCACCTTTGAATTATGATTAATTAAAAGAATAAGATGTATATCCATTACTGTCATTATTTGCATTTTACTAAAAACTATAGCTTTAGATGAAGCCTAAAGCCTTTTTTGTGACTTTTTTTTGCTTTAAAATGTCTCACAAACCTTTAAGTAATTAACTTATATTATAGACAACTACATTTAAACAATAAACAGTCAAAATAAAAATTGTGGTTGTAATCAAATTAGAAACCATAATCAGTATCTAATGCATATTTATATATATATATATGCATATATTCGCCAGAGATGTATAAGGCAATTGTTCTTTGATAACTATAGATTTAAACACTAATATAGCAGCTTGAAATCTGTCCCACAGTCTACAGTCTACAAACTAATGCATCTTTGTTTTATTTGTGATAAGCTTACCAATTTGTTTTTTTTTAAATATAAAGTTTGATTGATGGTTATGTGTTCTTACCTCATTTTAGTCTGTCGAAGAATGACATCTTTATTCCTTTCATTATATTCAGATCTCAGATATGAAGAATGCTTCATACAATAAAATTCATTCTTTTTACTATAAGCACATTCATGACTTTTAAAAAAATACAACTAATTCTTCAAATGAGATTCTAACCCTTGTGATCTTGTGTGTCAAGGCAATTATTTATAGTATAATGTGGAAATTAGTGTATTCAATTAAAAGCTGAAAATTAGAATTAAATAACTCATTTTTATCTAAATGACTACATAAACATACTGACAAACAGTTTTTAGTTATTTAACACAGGCAATTGTTTGTGTCTTTTCAGTCTATAAGAGAAGTCACAGGCTACGTGTTGGTGGCTCTTAATCAGTTTCGCTATCTGCCTCTGGAGAATTTACGCATTATTCGTGGGACAAAACTTTATGAAGATCGATATGCCTTGGCAATATTTTTAAACTACAGAAAAGATGGAAACTTTGGACTTCAAGAACTTGGATTGAAGAACTTGACTGGTAAGGAAAATATATAAAATAGCCAATGTACTCTTATTATCAATATAATAGATACACACATATGGGTGTATGGTTTCTCCAGTGTGTATTACATTGAGGAACATTATAAAGCATTGAAATATATACTATTTATTCATTTTATGAGAAACGATGCCCTGCGATGCCCTTGTTTTATGTACAGATATTGTAAATGCAGTCTGACTGTATCGCAGCTGAACAGAAGTACGCTCGAAGGAAATGCTCAGTGACTGAAAACTGAGATATGAAGCAGGTTTAAGAATGCTATGTTTGGTGGTCTTAGGTGAACAGTGGACCATATCATCAAATCTCTGCAATAATACCCTAACTCTCACTTTCGTTACAGCTCAGTAAATACACAAACCATTATATCTAGTTCCACTAATCTAGCTTCTTGTATATAATCCCTTATTTTTGAAAAACATATCTAATGTATTAATCCAGTTTTGATTTCTTTTATTGAATAACTCACTAAATGCCATTAGTAATTTTTTCTCAGAATGCTTTAATATCATCAGTGATTTTTTCCCCCTAAGATTGGAAATAGGTAATTCCTAACAACTTAAATTATCATCTTGCTACAAAAAACACTTTGCAGGAATTTGTTTTGTAAGCTGGTCTTTGCAATCCCATTGATATCTTTTCAATTCATATAGTTCAGAGTTTTGGTACAGGGATTCTAATTGTGAATTTTGCCATATGTGCCTGTAACCAAAATGCACGAATTAGTAATTATATCACAGTGGGAGAAAGGAGTTTGAACTATTAATTTAATCTAAATTAATATGATCTATATATTTTGCATCAAAATATCTATTGACTTTGTGTGTGTTTGAGTCCACACAGTGGTGATGTTTCTTGATATTGGAATCTGAAATGTTTTATAAGTATTGCCTTAAAATATTAAGAAACACATAAGATTAATATTGTCAGGTTATTAAAATTATATGCTTCTTTTATTTACAGTGGACATAAAATATATAATTTTAAGTTAGAAGTAGCTTCATAGTTACCCAGACATGAGCTAAAATTGGGATATTTTGGATGAAGGAAGGAGTGTTGATTATGTTATTTATTTTGAACATGATTGCTATAGAATTGATGACATAATGGTAAATGCAAATTGCTCAGAATTTATAGATTCCTTCATCAACATTTTTACCTTTTTTTCTTTCAAAGATAGTCTTCTTACTGAAGAGCAGGATATTTGACTAAATTGCTACTTGCATGGAAATAATGATAGGAGGAAGATTTTTGGAAATGGAACAGATAGAGAAAAATTGAATGATTGAAATTAGGAATCTAAAAATAACATGATCTAGTTAAAACTTGCCTAGGAAGCATTGTGTTTTCTTCATGATTTTCCTCTGATTATATTAAAGAAAAATTGAATAAATTTATTTTCAAATTTTTATGATACTTAAATTATGTTATTCCAAAATATGTGCTATTTGAAGAATCTTTTCACACAGAAAATTAGTCTTTAAAGAGTTCTCTTATTTATTTCCACATTTAACATCAATACTATTAAAAAATTAATAAGGAGTTATTTTGTCAAATTATGCCACATTTAAACATACCTTGTCTATTGAGTGAGCTTACACCACATCTTACTTATGATTGTGACAGTTGTTTGACTTGTTTCATATCAAAATATAACACTATTATTTTAAAAATATTATTATTCCCTAAGCTGCCAAAAAACCTTATATTTTCCTGTGCAGCAGTAGAGATGGGTAATTAATAAATGAATAAAGGAATGATTTGAGTATTTAGAAAAATATATGTATTTGTTCAAGAGTTATTAATTCCTTTTTTGAATATGAATTAATGAAAAGTACAGTAAAATAACTGGTGGAAAATTTAGACAATTTGGAAAATTTCCAGGTATTTTAATATATGTATTACATGGTTGACAATTACATGCCAACATTATTCCTAGAGATAATCTAGAATCATTGATCGTATTTTAGGTAATAAGATCAAGAGTGTAACTCCAATTTTGAAAATCAGAAGTTATACAGTAAGCACAACTGTGTGTGTGTGTAAGAATGTACGAGGAAGGACAGGAGGCATATAACTGTTCAGCTCTTCATCAAAGAAGAATTGGAGATAAAGTTTGCTCTACAGTAATATCTTAAAGAGTTCAGTGTTCTAGGTAACCTGATTAAAGTAGCAAGCAAGCATTGGAGTTCACTTTAGGTGAGATTGTTTTCGTGTTTTGAAAGATTTTTGTTTTATTTTGTTTGTTGATGGGCTATCCAAAGAAAATTGGTAAACTTTTTTTTCTTTTTTAATTTAATGTTATTGAAATATTACGAGTAGGGCTACCAGGGCTAACCTTAAGTTTAGACTTACCTTGTGGAATATGAGGGGAAATAGAAAACCTGCTGAGTAGTCACATACCTCACTGCCTAACTACGGTAGTGAATTAAATTTTTAACTCAGTTCTTAAGGGGCCAGCAACATCAGCATCACCTGGGTACTTGTTCTAGAAATGCAGATTCTTGGGCCTCACCTGAGCACTAATGGGTGAGAAATTCTGGGGATGCAACCCACCAATTTTAAGGATCCCTCCAATGATTCTGATGACTATTAAAGTTTGAGAAACAATGTTCTAATTAATTAAAGATACCAAGAAATGGTAGCAAAATATCTAGTTAATCTCTTCACACTTACTCAATCCAAATAATTTTCATTCATTTATTATCTCCTGGAAGGAAGAGAAGGAATGGTACAGAGAACAGATAAGTTTTTGATTGAATGACAAGAAATATACTCTCGACTTGTGTGAGAATGCAAAGAATACACTAGCAGCCTGGATGGAAACGTGGGTATAAAAGAGTTTGGAAATAAGAAAGATGCTGGGAATAAAATTTCTTCCATATTACCATTTTGTCTAACACCAACTTTACGTAATGGTAAACCATTACAAGGACAATAGTAATTTATTGAGAATTTTCCTTTTAAGCAAAATTTTCCTTTTGAGCACTTTCAGCAAGATAAATAACAAATACTAGTGTTGTAAAAAATAATTTTGAGATTGAGATTTTAAAGCTTTTTGATGTATACATATTGTGTTTCTCCTGAAACCTTTTTTTGCTGTGTTGACTTTAGACTAGTATGCCTTTATAACAGTATGTATGCCTCCTGCAAACTCTATCTTTGTGTAAAAGGGATGTTTGGTTAATGTGAAGACTGTCATATATAACGGTTAATGGTTGGTTACCACTTACACATATATAAATTAACTCACCACTTTACCCATTCTTACTAACTTAACTTGATGCTCACCAAAAGCTATTCCTTGGACTATAAACATTGCTACAGATCTCACTTAGATACTACTTTTATTTTGGATGTGCCCAAAGGCAAGACACATACTTAAACATATTTTCCAGAAAGACTTGTCTTACTGCTGCCACTCACATTTCCCTGGTTCATTATGGGTGAGGTGGGGCAGAGTGGAGAAGAGGCAGGTCCCTAGACTAAGGATATGCCACACAATCCAAAAGGGAATAAGGAACTTGTCACAGCAAGCTCTAGGTGCCCTGTTAACACTGGGTCATCCTTTTCTGGTCAAGAGAGAGAACATACTTCCATCAGTGTGTCTTTTCAGGCATATAATCACCTCGAGGCCACTGGGAATGACACTGCTGCATCAGAGGACAGAGCTGGACAGTATTCATTATTACTTCCTCTTTTAAGGTCACTTGCATGTGGCTGTTGTTCTTATTAATCATTCCCAGTGATGTTGTTCTAATAATTTTTTTTACCAGCTCTTTCTTAGCCAAATATTCCTTTTTGAAATTCAAACCAACATTTAATATAATACACTTACAACCTTAAGTTGATGAGCTCCTACTTGTTTAGTCACCTTTCTGGCCAAAATATAAAGGTTATTTCATTATAAGGAATGTAAAAAACACTATTACTTTTCCCTTTTATAATTTATAAAATTACCTCATCTGTTAGTAATGGTGGACAATATTATACAATTTCATCTATATATTATATTGTAGATATGAAGGAATCTTTGAGAAGTATCTGTGTACTTATATATATTCTAGTATACATATCCTATTTATAATGATGATAAGCCAGATACAAATATTTTTATTTATTATTTATTTATTTATTTATGGCTGTGTTGGGTCTTCGTTGCTGCGCGCGGGCTTTCTCTAGTTGCAGCGAGCGGGGGCTACTCTGTTGCAGTGCGCGGGTTTCTCATTGCAGTGGCTTCTCTTGTTGCGGAGCCAGGCTCTAGGCGTGCGGTCTTCAGTAGTTGCAGCACGCAGGCTCAGTAGTTGTGGCGCACAGGCTTAGTTGCTCTGCAGCATGTGGTATCTTCCTGGACCAGGGATCGAACCCTTGTCCCCTGATGTTGGCAGGCGGATCTTAACCACTGTGCCACCAGGGAAGTCCGGTACAAATTTAATACAGGAATATGTTCATTTTTCTTAACAAATTTCACATTGAAGAATATTTGAATTTTCACCTTATGAATTATGAGAATATATCTTTTGAATGGGTGAAATTTAGGATGATACAAATACACAGTTTATATTTTCCAAGTGTTAGCCAAATGTGCTACATATTTTTAGACCTACAGATTCATGTATTAATGCCTTTAATATATTATGGCTATTCTAATTGTTTGGTTAACTGTGTCACCTCAGTTAGATTATTATTTGAGATGTGGACCAAAAAAAGTAAGCAAAATATAAAATGCTTAAGTTATTTTGAGAGCCCACAATAATAAGGGTGTATTAAATTTACTGAATTCTGACAGACTCAAAGTAAAGTTAAATGCTTAGTCTAGGAGATACAACAGCTGAATTGATGTAACACTTGAACAGTGTCACATCTGAGCATTACATCTGAATGTCTGCCTTCAAGTATGCAAAGGCTATTAAGTAAAATAGTTCACCAAAGTAATGCAGCACCTTTTAATGTTTAAATTTCTTAACCCCCTTTGGCATTATTTGTAATGGTCAAATAAATAATCTAATTTTGAAATAGACAGGCCACCTGTAACTGACTCAGTGTATGTCAAAGAACATGGATGTGGAATCAAAAAATCTCTGTTTAAATGTCATATCATCACTTAAGAGTCCACGTCTCACAGAGATTTAGATTCTTCATTGTTAAAACCGAGAGGAAAATTCCACCTCACAGTGTTAGTTATAGGCACTAACAAAATAAAGCAGGGAACTTGTCAACCACTGTACCTTTCACACAGAGGATGCTTAGGAAACCTTAGTTCTCTTATTGTTTTGTTTTTAGCTTTCCTTTGTGTCAACACGCTGACAAAACAATTGTACCTGTTTCTGCATATTCAAATAGGTTCCTGTTGCTTCATTGGGGCTTTGACAAGTGATTTGTTTAGATAAAAAGTTGCTCCAAATTTCAGCGTTTCTTCTGATACCACTTTGAAATTACTTTAAGTATAAGCTTTCTTCCTCGGCGGTGAGAAGTCTGAGGCTTCTCTCTGTCTACTTTCAGTATGATTGCTGCCTTCAGTACTTCACAGCTCTTCTCTCTAGTCTTTCAGTGTCTCACCCCAAGCACCTGTTGCCCTAGCCCTTCATTTCAAATTCCCATCATCATGTTTCACCCTTCATTGGCCCTGACATTTGTCTTGACCTAGACAAGAGACATATTCATTCTAAGTTCTGTTACTGACACTAGAGTCTCTAAGCATTCTTCAGCAGCTCTGTGAAAGGTCTTAGTAATGTATGAGTGGCTTCAACCAGCCTAGTTCAGGGATTGCTGTTAAATATGATGTTTGACAAAAGTACTACCAATATTTACATAAGAAGAAGCACTCAGCATATTGTGATATCTGCAGGAAAATAAAAATGATTCCAAGAATACTCCTAGCTTAAGGTAAATTACTTGGAAAATGATTTGATCAAAACTAACCTATAGTGAGAATGCTGTGAGTCAGATGAAATCAGCGAAGAGTGGCGCATTCTTATGAAGGTGTCAATTTTTAGATCAGGTCCGCAATTTCTAAAACCGATACTCTAATCAGTATTTTTTAAAGAAGAATTGTTTGTTTGTCATATCAAACAGTGTGTATTAACTAGAAAAAGGAAAACGATAACAATATGTTTATGTGTATAAGTAAAACAGAAATATAGTTGAAAGAAAATGTTATTAATATGGGATCAGATAGTATGACCATTTCAGCAAATTTCTAGGACTCATTCTCAGCTTTAGAGAACTGATGAGTGAATTTATGAAATTGAATGAAGGTAAAATGGGAATATCTCCTTCTGCTATACAACTGATCAGAGGGGAGATTGTTATTGGAGAAATGAGACATGGGAAGAGGGATTTTCAGGGAACAGAACCATTTTTTCTCCACTAGTCATCATGTTTTCAATCACTAGTACTAAGAAAATCTACTCAGCCCATAAAAAGCACCCCCCTTGATTTATATCCCATTCAGTGTTCCTGAAAATGTCCCATTCTGTGAGCTACATTCTTTTTCATCCCTATAGCATCCTTAGGAAAAATTTGGGGAAAAACTAGCATTATGGGAGTCTCTCAGAAAAAGTCCCTGCTTGAGACTTTAAAACCCCTGTCATTATTCTTTCTTGTCTCTAAGATACACCAAGATCTGTATGTTCCCCTCCCTAAGAGAAAGCACATATATTCTAAGAAAACATGTAAGGTCAACAGATTCCCTTACTAAAGCTCATTTGTTGAGAAACCATGCTTGTTTGCTTATGACTTTAGAGAATGGAGGAAAATCTTTGCTCCTCAGGGTCTTAAATGTAGTAAGAGAAATTGATTTGTTATCACTATAAGTCCGTGATTTCACTCTGAGAAAAAAAGTAAAGATATCAGAATAGCTACCTCATCTTTACCCCAGGACATTAGCTTTGCCAGGCGTGCAGATACTCAACGGAAAAGAGTTGGCAAATTCTCTGCATCCCTCCCAGTCGCCACACAACTTTGGGGCCAGAAGCATTGCTTCGCGGCACATCAGAACTCGAGAGGCAGCGTAAGTGATATTTGGGGATAGCCTGCAACTGTATTTGAGCGGGAATAAAGAACGTGTGGAGTCTTTG
Organism: Balaenoptera acutorostrata; assembly: GCF_949987535.1. Taxonomy (NCBI): domain Eukaryota; kingdom Metazoa; phylum Chordata; class Mammalia; order Artiodactyla; family Balaenopteridae; genus Balaenoptera; species Balaenoptera acutorostrata. The sequence continues at coordinate 69,669,873 of NC_080071.1, read as the reverse complement.
ACAAGTTTAGTTAGAGGAGGCAGCCCCAAGCTTGGCAGACCCTAAAACTCTCAGCCAGAGATAAGAAATGAGGCTACATGTTGTTCTCTTCCCATGTTTACCAAAGGCATGATACTGACAATTTCCCATATTGTCATGGAGTTTCAACTTTACAAAATGCTTTCAAGGTTCCTTTTCTTTGTTTCACACACAGCTCCTTGATACCGACCTGGAAAGTATCTTTATTGTAATTTTACATCTAGGAAATGAGGCTTAAAGTGTTGTGGCGAATAAGGGCACCTTATTCTAGAATCTAGACCTATTTTTCATCTCTTCATATTGTGCCATTGCTAAGAAATGTTTAGGACAATTTCTCTAGGTGAGGCCATAGTCAGCGAAATATTAAAATGGCTGTAAACATAAACAATCCAAACTTTAAACAGCAGGCATGAAGGTTGTGTTTTAGAAAGAACTTCCTGATTTTAATTGCTGTATAATACTTGAATACATCATGAATGTATGCATGGGAAATGGTGGTAAGTTGACAATAAAATACAAGCAAACACATAAAATGACAATAAGATAAATACTGGATTTGATTTTAAAGTATCAGATCTATTAACTAATTTCATAGCTACTGCCATTCTACTACAGCTTTTTAAAACTCGAAGTTACTGAAGTCTTAGCCATAACTCAAATGTTTATTAATAGACTCCATTTTACTGGTAAAAGTTACGGATTCTTTTGGAAAGTGATGTCAGTTCAAATATTTGTTAGCTTTGTTTTCTTCCACTTGTATATTCAAGACATTGTACTGAGACATGAGCTATTCCAAATTATCTCTACCTGTCTTCTCTCAGTAAATATTATATTTCTGACAAATATTTACCCACCAACTGCAATGTGAAAGCATTGGGAATGTATTTTCCCCAATTATTATATTATTATTTTTTGGTCAAGCATCTCTGTGGAGTTAAGTGCCTTCATTTTAATCTGTTTTACCTTCTAAAGCAGCACTGTCCAACAGAACTTTCTGTGATGATAGAAACATTCAGTCTGTGCTCCATAATTGAGTAGCCATTAGTCAAATGTGACTACCGAGAACTTGAAAGGTGGCTAGTGCGATGAAGGAAATTAATTTTTAATTTTATCTAATGTAGTTTATTTAAATTTAAATAGCCAAATGTGGTTAGTGGCAATCATATTAGATAGTGAAGCATTAAAGGACAGCATATTTTACTGAACCCAACACAGGAGGCAATTAAATTTACAAGCATGGAGAATCAGAGCACAGGCTCTGAATCCAGACCTCCTCCATTGAAATCCTTTTTTGAGGCAAGTGATTCAATGTTTTAAGCCTTGATTTCCTCTTCGAATGAGTGTAATGAGAACACTTAGTTTGTAAGACAGTTGTGAAAGTTGAATTATAAACTACATATAGCATTAAATGCAGTTTCTGAAATAAATGTCATTCATTATTATTTGAGAAGAAGAATGCTTTTGGTCCAAATAATAGAAACAGTCTATTTTTTCAACCATTGACAGCATGTTTGACTTACATAATCAAATTGTAAATTATAAAAGGTGTTATTTGTGATTTAGGACCTAACCAGATTATATTTGAGTAAGCTGGGTTCTGGATGTCATGCTTTGCTTCTTAATATGCTTTAAACTGCTAGTTATTATGACTTTAGATTTCTGTTTGTCAGAAATCTGACTTTTTATAAATGAGATTTTTATTCTCCCTTTCAGTTCCCACAGTGTAAGCATCTAGTTGTAAGTAGGTCCCTATGTCTATTTCTTAAATAACTTCATCGAAAAAGTTAAGGACTAGGAGATTATAATGACTTTTACAGCTAAGAAACTATATTGAAAAGTCTGCTGAGAATTATTTCTGGCACAGACAATGCCCATATCTTTAGGATGTTCCAGTTTATGTTGAAAGTTTCTCTTTGTTACATAATATTTATTTAATAAATAACAAAAGAAACTCTTCTATGAAATATTTTATCAAATAGGTAACTATGATATTTCATCAAATCTAAGTCATTATCAATTGTGAAAAAATATTTTTGGCCATTGTCTGTACACCACACTAAAAAAAAGAAAAAGTAAACTCCCAGCATAAATGTAAAAGATGGTATGAAAAATCGAGATCTTAGCAATATTAAATATGAAAATTGTATGCATTTTAGAATTGATAAATTAATAATATATAAAGAAAATAGAGATACAACAAACCTCTTATTATTTTCTGAATCATAGCACAATAGCTGCTCTTGTAATGGCAAAACTACTGTGGAAGTATTTGAAACAAGTTGCAATAGAAATGGCCAATATTTCATAAATGATGAATGGTATTTTCCATTTATCTGTATCTATCAGAGAATAGGTAAAAGTGAATTTGCATGGCTTAACACCTTTTGATGTAATAAACATTACTAAACAGGAAATTTGAATTATTGGGTTTTTTTTCCTGGATTTAATTGGTTTATTGACTCTACTGGCAAAAGAGAAGGAAATAACTTCAAAGGTAAAAAATATCATTTATTCTAGGAATGTCCCTTAAACTTTCCTCTCTTAGTAATACATATCAGCTAGATTATTATAAGATATCAGAGAGAAAAGATCTTTTCACTTGTATCTTTTTGACCAGTCTACTTGGAAGTTCAGTGCAATGCTTTTCTCTGTTATTCTACCTCTCATAGTATTTTACCCTTCTCCTACCCTTAATACTTTATGGCCCATTTTGTGAAATATATTTTATACTTTCTAACTATAATTCTATTGTAAGCTAAGTCAAATTGTTTTGGTTATTAAATCATAATAACCATAACAATTTTGAGGAATACCTGCAGGGAAAAGTGAAGAAAAATGATAATCCATAACCTTTTTCTTCCTTCTAAGACCATTCAGTTCACTCAATTTCATTTGCGCTGTGATGCAAATTAGAGGTTTGATTTTTGTGGTATCAGTAATGTGGAAAAAAGCTGATATCAGAAAGAGCATTTTTGATTTTTCAATCTACTATGAAATAAAGGGACTTCAAACTTTAGATATTTTAATGACATTTAATGAGCATATTCTGGCAACTATTGACAAAATAAAGTATCTATTTCAATTTTAATGGTTCCCAAATCCTCTAAACACTCTGCTTTAATGTTTGGTGGGATGGTTCTATATTATGTAGAGTTATACATCTGGTGATGTCTCATCAAGAATCCTACTATAAATTCTGCTAGCTTCTAAACTATAATTTTATTAAAATTCTTTTTAGTCTTTGTGTCATTGTTTTTAACTATACCTGCCCATTTTAGCATAATAAATCTAGGAAACAAAATATCTATATGACGTAATAAATCTTAGGATGTATGTACTACTATTACTATTATTATTAACAATAATAATAATGATGACATTCATAATTAATAAGCATTTACTATATATGTTACTGGTTTATAAATATTGTCTCTCTTCATCCTTATGATAAAACTCCAGTTAGTAGGTTACTGTGGTTATTAACATTTTGAAGATGAAGAAACTGCAGTTTTCAAATATTAAGCAACATGCCATAGAGCTCACAATAATCTATGGGGTTCAGATTTGAAGCCAGGTGGTATAATTCCAGATTTTCCTTTATCACCATGCTATAGAGATTCTGAGAAGGAAGGAGGTCTCGTGACACTGAACTTTTATCATCTCCTGCTATGTGTGAATGAATGGAGAATCTGTGAAGTTACTCATATGGTCCAGGTCATACTCCTCATTCAGTCTTTCTTTTTTCTATTTCCTAATGAGGCTTTGCTTAGTGTAGATACTTTACTTAAGAAGTTAAATTATGGTAAAAAAGATGCAGACTGCATAAGTGGATTGAATTACTTCTCACAATATTGAAAAACATTTCTGCAGGCTATTTAGGTTTATTCCTACAGATATTAGGAACTAAAATGATGGAGTGTACTAACAGAATTAAATGAAGTGCCCTAATTGGGAAATGGCCTGATAACCTTTTTTAAAAGTAACACTAGAATTAAAGAAAAAAAAAAAAAAACACAGATAAACAAGTGTATTTGGTGTGTGTTTTATTTTGTTTTGATTTAGCTCTAGAAGTTGTACATTTGGTCAAGGTATGTTTTTTGATCCTTGTCTTAGTCTAGTGCTCTTTCTACTATATTATTCCAAAAATGATTTTATTTAAGGTATTAGAGAGAGGGAGTTAACAATTTTAAAGTTTTTTAAAAAAATATATTTCAATCTATATGTGCTTAGGTATGAATTCTCATTCACTAAAAGGAAGAAAATTAAATAAAAGTAATTCTAGTGTTCATGTATGACTCAGTTGTAATCCAAATTCACCACCTATCTACAAAATACTATGAAATTTGACATGTGCTTTATAGTGTCATTCAAAGAATACTGTTTAGTATGTTTTGCAAGGAAAAGATGGAAGAGATAATGAAGTAGTTAGTACTTGGCATACCTATAAATATATCTTTTACCTAACATAAGTAGAAAAATGAAATGAAGCAGAGAAGCAGCCTATGTCACAGCTATCACTTTTCACATAGTGAATGTGTGGCTGAATTTCACACCTATGCATTACATTGTCATTTCATGTAGTTAGAAATTACATGTCATAATGATAAATCTCTGCAATTAAAATTGTATCATGCTTCAAATGCAGGCCTATGGTGTTCACAGAAAGGGGTGGGTCAAGAATTAGTGTCTTGGCTCAAGTGCCTCTTAAAAATTAAGAAAATCTAACTATCACTTGCATAACATAAATACATCAGAGGTCACAAAATAGGTTAGCAGCTCCTTTTCATTGAAGATTATCTGCATAATTTAAGTAGTTATCCAACTGTTTTATGTATTTAATGCATATTACTATGGCAGTGACTTATATTACATTTGGTTATTATTAAATCTAAAGTATTTTTTTAAATGTTTAAAACTGAATAGAATTTGTTGAGCCATTTCATTCAGTTTTGATGTCTGACTTAAATTTAAATCAGGGAGAGATTTAGTGTATCTTTTCAGTTCATTTACATTTAATTCATTAAAATATGACTTAGTAAGTTATTCAATACCAGAGAATACTTTGAAACATTTTCCTTCTGAATCACAAAATCTTAGATTTTTTAAAGAAGAGATAAAGAGGAATATATAATTGTCAAATTAATAGAAATCAAAGGTTCAAAAATAGTGTATTTCTAAATTTCACATATATAGATAAACATAAAATGATGGCCCCTAAAGTGGTTTTTGTTCTGCAAAACATTTCTAATTAAAATTGCAAATAATTATTTAAGTCAACTAGTTTGTAAAGTTGAAAAAGTCCTGTGAACAAGATGCAATAAAATCAGTGAAATACAAAGAACATACAAAGTTGAAAATCCATACATATCTATGATGTTTTTTATAAGTAAGAGCCAACTCTGATTGTTGCAGTTTATAGTTCTCTGATTAGCACTTCACCCATGAAAAAATGAAAAACAATCACAAGAAATTAAGTAGCTTTTGTTGTACCCAAGACATACTCTGAGGTTTGGGCATAAAGTCAGGAATAGTTTTGGGGAGGGCAAAGTATTAAAAATAGAGTTCAGAAGTAAAATGATTGAAAAATTCTTGATCCAGAAATGTAAATTTTCCTGATAAGGTTGATTTATGATCAAAATTAAAATCTAGTTTATGTCATTTAGATGAGAAGGTATGTTTCTAGATTATGAATATGATATTTCCAACACACTCTCCTCTAGTCCCGGCAGCTTGAAATAGTAAAACAAACCTGAGTTTTAAAACCTGATAAATGTGACATTTCATACTAGCACTGCAACTAACAAGGGAAACATCAAAATCATTTAAGTCCTGTGCCTCAGTTTCCTCATCTGAAAATGAGAACTGAATGAAAGAATGCATGCAAACTGCCTAGCATAGTGATTAGCACAAAATATATGTTAGTTCCCTTCCTGTTTCCTCCTTCTTTATATAGTTCTCAATGGAGTGGTAGTATTTAAGAGTATTAATTTTTTAGTTAATCCTTGCCACATCTCTATGATGTGTTCTGTATTGGTTCTTTATTGACAGATGTATTTGATTTTAGTAAAGCCTGACCTCACTAGCAAACAGAAGATTCATATTTTCTTCCCACTTGTACCTTAGATATATCACCTAATACCTCTTGCACTGAGTTTTTAATGCTGAAATAAAAGAAGAAATTTTTGGTTTGTTTTTATGTTTGTTTTTAATTTTCTTTATTTTCATTTTTTTTTTAATCACATGATGATATCTTCCTGCTGCCTACCATCCTGGAAATGTTCTAAGGCAAAGTGTGAGTCACATTTTCTTAGTGCTCAATTTCCTTTCTTAGAACAAGTGAGGGCATGACATTAACCCTCCCAAATCAGCAGAGAATGTTATTATATTTTTATTTTCTGAACACTTGGGAACTGAAGTTCAAGCTTTTAATTAAAAATGCAACTCCATGTGGGTATCTAGGGACTTTATTAGGATTTAATTGTTCATTGTCTATTAATTTCCTAGCATAGTCATAACAATGTGCTGTAGCAATAGTATCCACATGCATTTACATTTAGCTATGTGTCATTAAAGGTAGACCCACTATTCTTTTAATAAATTGTTTTACTTCTCTGCTAAGTCTGTGAAACCTCAGGAAAACAGCAATGACAACAATGACAACAACAAAACAAAAAATGTGAATGACTTTTCGTGAGAAAAAGAAAAGAACATAAGCTGAGCAACGAAACCAATTTAGTTGGTTTTTAAATACTGAGTTTAAGCCAAGATTTCCCAGTGGTGCCAAGCAAATCCTATTCATTTTTGTTCATTTCTTAATTTCTTCGTTCCTCTCAAAGTATTCAAATGTCTCTGCTGGGTAAAGCTACCCATTCAGCTAAGAATTTTTTTTCCCCAGAGATTACTTTTATACTGTATCTGAAACACATTAATCATTGCTTCCTTGTAAATCCCATTACACAAGAAAGAATGGGATTTGAATGCCTAGGTATCTCATGCTTAGTTCTAAATAAGCAGAAACAATACAAAGTATATTTTTCACTTCTCCCCACTTACTGAGCTTGCAGTAAGGATATTTTGATGACTTATTTTAAAAAGCTAAGATCGATTTTAAAGGATATTTTTTGGGTTTTTAAAAAATAATTAAAACACCTACTTATTGTTTGCTTGAGAACTTGAAGGTCTAGAGAAAGGGCAGGCTGGTGCTGATAGTGTTTTGGGAGCTCAATTGTTATAGCACGCCTGGGGCTCTCTGTCAGTGTGTGAAACAGAAATGAACCATGTGCTGTCAAAACAGTGGAGATGTGACAAAACTGCAGAGAGGCAGCTTGGTTTCTAGACTCAGTGACCACATGAAGCTCAAGGGTTACGCTCTAAATTAGAATCTTTACTCCAAAGATAAAGGCTTAGGAAAGCCTTCTTAAGGAGTTTCACGTACGTTTGTAGATTTATATCATATGTTTGTAAGTATCTTTTACCCCATAAGTAAGGCAGAGTTTCTGAGACTTAAAATTGAAAAGTTGTAGTATATAAAATATTACTCATTATGTTAGATTACAGAATCAGCTTTCTGTAGAACAATTGTAATAATACATTCATACAAGTGAACAGGTCGTATCTATGTCAAAGTCTTAAAAAGAAAAATAAACAGACACATACCCGAAATAAGCAAAAGATAAATTAGAAGAGCAAAGAGAGGCACAGAAAAATAGGCTTATAACTAGATAACAGAAAAAGAGGATATCTATCTATCTATGTAAATAGATAGATAGATAGATAGATATAGATCACATATATCTCTCTCCAAGTAAATATAAAATACATATATGTATATGTGTATATGCATTAATGTGCACATATATACAGATACAGATATTCATGCATTTGTGCATGTATATTTTCTAACTATGATGCATAACCATGCATATTGTGGTGGTGTTGACACATATCAAAGGAATAGCATAATCGACTTGTTATAATCCTAGTTTTCTAATCATAGTCTGGAATAATATTTGTCTTTCAAGAACTCATTTTCATATAAAATTAATTTCATAGAAAGCAGTATGGAACTCAGTACACTGAATGGCAAATGAGTAATTCATATATGTTTATATCTATCAACATGGCACTAAAACCTTTTGTGTGTCTTGGGAAATGTGCCCACAGGCTGAAATGAATGTACAAAGGCATCACATGGGGAGAAGATGCTGGAGGGGTTTTATTTGATGTTTTCAAACTGCTCTAGGGTCTGTCTTGCAAGAACCCTTTTGGTTTTCTTTTTTATGTTTTAAAACACATGGCTTTCTTTTGAAATATTCTGCCAAAAGAAAAAGAGTAAATTACAAATGAACTATGCAATCATATTCCCCTCTCTTTCTCTCTCTCCCCTCTCTCCCTCCCTCTGTCACCCACACCTCTCTCTGTGTCTCTCACACCCACACACACACACACACACTCATTCTGAAGATAAACATTCCACTTCTGTATGTGTATCTACAGAGATAGATGCCACAGTCAACAGTCAGGATTTGTGAAATCACATACCCAGAATCTGAGATCACAGACTGTATTAACTGAGGGCAAAGTACAGAAGGATGACACTGAGTTGAATACCTATTACATGCACCTAAGTTTTCTTTTTGTCTGTTTATTGGTTTGTGTATTTATTTAAAGCTATTAGAAGATTGACACTTTTCTCCCACTAAAGGGAACAGTTAAAAGTGCTTTCGCCCTTGTTCTCTTAAATAAAGTTTGAAACTAGGATTCCAGTCACCCTAAATTTATACCTAAAGCATTGTTTTAGGAGCTGTAGATTAGGAAGAAGTGTTCTGCTAAACGTATTTTCAATATGCCATATAAAGATATTTTTTATTTAAAAAATAAAAACATAAAAACTTACTAGAGAAAGCCCTCGCACAGAAACGAAGACCCAACACAGCCAAAAATAAATAAATAAATAAATAAAAATTAAATTTAATACAGGATATATCAGATTAAAAAAATAAAATAAAATGGAATAAATAAAAACTTAACCAAAAATTCAAAATTTCTCTAAGTGATTCAAGTAATTACTTCCTTGAAAGACAACAAAACATAGGTTTGATGTCATACTAATATCATTTTCTTATCATGAGCCCTTCATTATTAACTCTTAAACTAAAGCTGACCAGTCATGGGAAGCTTCATATAACTATTCAGAATACTGAGCTTGCAAAGGATGAATACATCTTGAAGGCTTCATGGTAAGAGGCATGCTCTTTTTCCTCCCAGGAAGAAAGCATGCTACTAAACCTCTGTTTGCACAGAAAAGTTTTTTTTTAAGAAGAGTTTACGTTGCTCTGTGGTTTAGAAGTCAGAACTCTTTAACCAGGGGTAGCCCCCAGGCTGGCATTTGATAACGGTGAACAAACAGGTACAGTCCTCTGGTTTTCACATTGCGGGCTTCTCCACGTGACAATGATAGTTGTGTTCCCAGAGGTGGGTGGTAGAGGGGTTGGCTCTGCTGAGAACAAACCCACTCTTTACAAAAGGTTACAGTTATTATTCTCAGGGGAAATTCAAAAATATAATTCTACATACAGATGAAGTTCAGGGCATGAAATTTAACAAGATTTTTTTCACTCTTGAGGCAAAGGTCTCAGTGAAATTTAACAAATCATCAGCGCCCTGCCTCTGTCCTTAGTGAATCGTTCTTGCTGCTATTGGGATTGTGTGAATATTCTAGGTGTGTGACCCATGTTAAATGGTGTTGTTTCTGAGCAGACCTGTTCCTGAATTTCAGGAGGATAGAAAAGACTTCAGTTTTCCCTTCTTCTTTGTCTGAGTGCCTTAGAATTATATGATAAACGAGTGTCACTGATGTGCATTATAAAAGAAGATTGAATTATTTTTTAATAAAAGAGATTACATAGTAAATGCTAGAAGTAGTAAATACTGTAAGAGAATACATAGTAAACACTGTTTTTAGTATACGTGTAAATACTAAAGATTACAGAAGAAAATACTATTGTATTTTTCCAACAGTTATGCTGATTAAGTAGTATTTACATTCCTTATACATATAATATTCTACAGGTGAAAGGGACCAACTCACTTAATTTACAGATAAGGAAAACTAATCAACCAATCAATAAACTGAGGCGCAGAGAGGAAAAATGACTTTTCAAAGGGCACAGGGTTAGAGCCATATGTGGAATCTGATTGTTTTGCACTTTGCCTAGTGGTTTTATTTTCCTCACTCTACACTGGTATTTCCCAGAATCTAAAGCTAATATGGTGGTCATGCTTTTTTGCTTGAAGGCATTTTGTTGATGTGCAGTCAGATAATTGTCTCTGTTTACTTTAGAATCTCATTATTTACATAAATGGGGCAGTAGATAAGCCATTCTCATTATTTCAGAAGCCAGAAGTAAAAACAAATGTCCTTTCCATTGCTTTGGCGGTAGTATTATACCTATATGTTCTGAAAAAGTGTAGTGCCTATTTCTTCTAAGTAATGAAATGAGGCTAAATATAGATAGATAGATAGTATAATGGACAGAACATATCCACATTATATTTAAACTTTCACAGTAACAAGTCATTTGTTTTAACTTATTAAAAACTTTTTATCTATGGCCAGGAATTTATTTTCAAAACTCTGCACAATGTGCTTTAACCAATAAGTCGCTGTTTCTACTTTGCCCTCCACCATTCTGTCTTCTAGAACCTAAACCTATCAATAATTGTAGCACTTATGTTAAGAGATATAATTTAATCAAGTCCTACTTGTAGTCATTACAATTGTATAATGAAACCAAAAATCACCACTATTAAAATTTTGTATCCCATTTAGCTTGAAGTCCATGTTCTCATAAAGAAAGTAGCTTGACTTTCTCATGTGTGGCTTATGAAATTTTGCTCATTACATTAGAGTAACAGCCAGTGTTTGTAGGTCTCATATATTAGTATACAGTGTCATAGATTAATATCACATTGAATCAGTATATCTTCGGATAGAACAGCTCTTATTTTATGCATGAAATTAATAAGCAGTGACAGAGTGGGTTAGGAAATGTCTGGGACTCTGGTCAAAGAAGGCATAGCTGTGTGGATGATGATATAAGGGGCACCCATGGAACAAAATAAGGGTATCATTTACCCGGGCATGAATCTGGATTGAATTTAGAGAACATGTACCAAAATAAAAAAAGTATAGATAGGGATGATATAAACACAAAAGTCAATTTTTTCCCAGTTCTTAGTTTTCGGGGTTGGGTGGGTTGAATGGTATGTGAAAGACTTGTAGTAGCAGTTGTGTAATCATACTCTTCCGTTTAGCAAGTCTTTAGGCAGTATGTATGAAAGAAAAATTTTATGAAAGAACAATGGATTAAATTCATTACTGAGATGAAAGGGGTTAATGTCTGTAAAATTCCATTCATGGTACCTGGAATTCAACTGCCTGAATTCCAGATAACTATATGAAGTAGCAGCCCCTATCTGCTATCACAAGTCTTTGCCCACCAATCAGGAATAGCCCTTACATACCCCTGACATAAGTAGTATGTAAATACTTCTTAGATTTATATGAGCAAGACATTTCTAACTCTATATGTTTGGACCATTATGCATTTTGAGTCTTCTTATGACAGCAGCTAATGTTACCCTAACTAATTCTGAAGCTATATAAGAAAGAAAAGAACTTATGTAGTAAAACTTCTGACACTAGAGCAGTGGTGTACCAAAGGTGGAGTTGTGACAATTCTCCACCTTGGGTACAGCATAAGGGGTACATTGTTGAGAATGTGAAACAATAATAAAAGCCAATCTTTTAAATTATTACCATAGACCATGAATTTTAAACTATGTTAGTTATAAAATATACCTTAGTAAAAAAAATTCTTTTATAATTCTAAATTCTATAAAAAAAATTGCTATGGTTACTCTTGAGTTTTTAAAATACATGTGCAAGCTTCAAATCAACACATTTTAATTGTATATCCTTTAACAAACTTTGGTTTACATGGAAGCTAATTTGGAAAATCCTAATTCTACAACTGACCCTCTGCATACAGGGACTCAGCTACACACTTTAGTTTGGAGAATAAGTTTGTTCAAAATGATTTAAAATTGTTCTGCACAGTTCATGTGACCAACTCATCTGTCATTACATATCACTGTGTTTAATCCCTGTGTATTTGTGTGTATTACTTATACCTATAGTTTCAAAAAAATTAACAATAATAGCAATGGTACATGATTATAAAGGTGAAGCAATAGAACTCAAGTTATTTCAAGTCTATTATTATATGTGATTGCTTCAAGTCATTTGTGTTTAAATTTTAAACTAGTAAAGCATTGCAAGCTATAAGATTAATACTTTGTTTAGTAACTAGCAAATTTTAGTTCACATGTGAAATCATTTTTACTGATTTTGAATAATATCTTACAAATTAAATTTTATTTCTCAATGTATATGAATTATTTTAAACCAAATAACAAATCACGAGCATAATGATTACTACATGGTTATTAATGAACATAATTTTGTCATATAAAGAAGGTACTTGCTCAAGGTATGGAATACATTAGGTATGCCACAGCAGTAAAATATATTCTTCCCACTTTGATGCATTCTTTAAGTTCTACTACAAAATAAATAATGACAAATACGTAAAACACCTAAAACCGAATGCATATTACAGTAAATTACATACTAATAATAGTCCACATTTGCGTCATTTGTTTCTACGGAGGACTGGATGAGAGCGTGTGAGTGTAGCTTTATAACCATTGTTGGGAAAATACATCTAAAAGCATGTTCAATTAAACGCTGGCTAGTATTACCATTTTAAAATGTAAAAGCAGTAATATAAGATGTAATTAAACAATCGTGGCTTAACTTCCAGCTTGGCCCTAATTTCAGCATCACTAAATTCTAGAGCTTGACTTCCACTTTCTACAATAACCATGTTTATAGATAAGGTAGCTGTGGCTCAGAGTTAAAACTGTTTGCTGAGTCACTTAGCTTGCTCTCAGAATAATTAAATTGGAATTCCAGATTTTCTGCCTTCAAAGTACATAACCTAGCACTGCATGACTCATAATAAATTTCATAAACGGCAACTTTAAAGCATAGCTTACTTGCTTCTTCCACTCCACCTCAGGGAATCTGGGCCATTCTGCAGATTGCTTGGAATGAAACAGGTGCCTAGTAAATATTTGTTGAAAATTTATAAATTGTGGCCTAAAAGAGCTAGATAAATTGGCCTGCATATTGCTCCTTTGCCGTCTAGAAAAGACTATAATCCATTTCTATTGATTCTTCGCTTAGAACATTCCACAAAATCATTAGTCTTTGAAGAGAACATATTTAAGAGACAGGACTAGGTACTTTGGCATGCCCAATATTCTATTACCATATGTACATACTATTTTTTTTTTTTTTCAATTTAGGCTATTTCCCTAATACCTTTTGAAGTTCCTAAATCTTCCATGATTAAGGAGAATAAGACTACAGGCCAGGGGCAGCCTAGCCATGCAGGTTTCATCAGCTTTGGTAACCAAACTGCAAAGTGTTCTCTACCCACAGGCTCAGCTCAGTGTCACTTTTTTAAAATGCATTTTATTTTGTATAACAGATAGGTTCATTCAAAACATGCTCCAAGGACTTATTTTTTTTAATTAATTTATTTTTTATACAGCAGGTTCTTAGTTATCTATTTTATCCATATGGATAAAATATAGTGTATATACGTATAGTGTATATATATCAATCCCAGTCTCCCAATTCATTCCACCACCATCACCCTCCCCGCCCCCACTTCCCCCCTTAGTGTCCATACATTTGTTCTCTACATCTGTGTCTATATTTCTGCCTTGCAAACCAGTTCATCTGTACCGTTTTTCTAGATTCCACATATATATGCATTAATATACAAGATTTGTCTTTCTTTTTGACTTACTTCAATGTGTATGACAGTCTCTAGGTCCATCCACGTATCTACAAATAACCCAATTTTGTTCTTTTTTATGGCTGAGTAATATTCCATTGTATATATGTACCACATCTTCTTTATCCATTCGTCAGTCGATGGGCATTTAGGTTGCTTCCATGACCTGGCTATTGTAAATAGTGTTGCAATGAACATTGGGGTGCATGTGTCTTTTTGAATATTAGTTTTCTGTGGGTATATGTCCCGTAATGGGATTGCTGGGTCATATGGAATTCTATTTTTAGTTTTTTAAGGAACCTCCATACTGTTCTCCATAGTGGCTGTGTCAATTTACATTCCCAACAACAGTGCAAGAGGTTTCCCTTTTCTCCACACCCTCTCCAGCATTTGTTGTTTGTAATTTTCTGATGATGCCCATTCTAAGCAGTGTGAGGTGATATCTCATTGTAGTTTTGATTTGCATTTCTCTAATAATTAGTGATGTTGAGCAGCTTTTCATGTGCCTCTTGGCCATCTGTATGTCTTCTTTCGAGAAATGTCTATCTAGGTCTTCTGCCCATTTTTTAATTGGGTTGTTTGTTTTTTTTAATATTGAGCTTCATGAGCTGTTTATATATTTTGGAGATTAATCCTTTGTCCGTTGATTCCTTTGCAAATATTTTCTCCCATTCTGAGGGTTGTCTTTTCATCTTGTTTATAGTTTCCTTTGCAGTGCAAAAGCTTTTAAGTTTCATTAGGTCCCATTTGTTTATTTTTGTTTTTATTTTCATTGCTCTAGGAGATGGGTCAAAAAAGATCTTGCTGTGATTTATGTCAAAGAGTGTTCTTCCTATGTTTTCCTTTGACAGTTTTATAGTGTCCGGTCTTACATTTAGGTCTTTAATCCATTTTGAGTTTATTTTTGTGTATGGTGTTAGGGAGTGTTCCAATTTCATTCTTTTACATGTAGCTGTCCAGTTTTCCCAGCACCACTTATTGAAGAGGCTGTCTTTTCTCTATTGTATATCCTTGCCTCTTTTGTCATAGATTAGTTGACCATAGGTGCGTGGGTTTATCTCTGGGCTTTCTATCCTGTTCCATTGATCTATATTTCTGTTTCTGTGCCAGTACCATATTGTCTTGATTACTGTAGCTTTGTAGTATAGTCTAAAGTCAGGGACTCTGATTCCTCCAGATCCCTTTTTTTCCTTCAAGATTGCTTTGGCTATTCGGGGTCTTTTGTTTCTCCATACAAATTTTAAGATTTTTTTGTTCTGGCTCTGTAAGAGATGCCATTGGTAATTTGAAAGGGATTGCATTGAATCTGTAGATTGCTTTGGGTAGTATAGTCATTTTCACAATATTGATTCTTCCAACCCAAGAACATGGTATATCTCTCCATCTGTTTGTGTCATTTTGATCTCTTTCTTCAGTGTCTTATAGTTTTCTGATACAGGTCTTTTACCTCCTTAGATAGGTTTATTCCTATGTATTTTATTCTTTTTGTTGCAATAGTGAATGTGATTGTTTCCTTAATTCCTCTTTCTGATCTTTTGTTGTTAGTGTATAGGAATACAAGAGATTTCTGTGTATTAATTTTGTATCCTGCAACTTTACCAAATTAATTGATTAGCTCTAGTAGTTTTCTGGTAGCATCTTTAGGATTATCTTTGTATAGTATCATGTCATCTGCAAAGAGTGACAGTTTTACTTCTTCTTTTCCAATTTGTATTCCTTTTATTTCTTTTTCTTCTCTGATTGCCGTGGCTAGGACTTCCAAAACTGTGTTGAATAATAGTAGCAAGAGTGGACATCCTTGTCTTGTTCTTGACCTTAAGGAAATGCTTTCAGTTTTTCACCATTGAGAATGATGTTTGTTGTGGGTTTGTAATATATGGCCTTTATTATGTTGAGGTAGGTTCCCTCTATGCCCACTTTCTGGAGAGTTTTTGTCATAAATGGGTGTTGAATTTTGTCAAAAGCTTTTTCTGCATCTATTGAGATGATCATATGGTTTCTATTCTTCAATTTGTTAATATGGTGTATCACAGGGATTGATTTGCGTATATTGAAGAATCCTTGCATCCTTGGGATAAATCCCACTTGATCATGGTGTATGATCCTTTTAATGTGTTGTTGGATTCTGTTTGCTAGTATTTTCTTGAGGATTTTTGCATCTATATTCATCAGTGATATTGGTCTGTAATTTTATTATTTTGTAGTATCTTTGTCTGGTTTTGGTATCAGGGTGATGGTGGCCTCATAGAATGAGCTTGAGAGTGTTCCTTCCTCCACAATTTTTTGGAAGCGTTTGAGATGGATGGGTGTTAGCTCTTCTCTATATGTTTGTTAGAATTCACCTGTGAAGCCATCTGGTCCTGGACTTTTGTTTGTTGGAAGATTTTTAATCACAGTTTCACTTTCATTACTTGTGATTGGTCTCTTCATATTTTCTATTTCTTCCTGGTTCAGTCTTTGAAGGTTATACCTTTCTAAGAATTTGTCTACTTTTTCCAGGTTGTCCATTTAATTGGCATAGAGTTGCTTGTAGTAGTTTCTTACGATGCTTTGTATTTCTGCAGTGTCCTTCATAACTTCTCCTTTTTCATTTCTAATTTTATTGATTTGAGTCCTCTCCCTCTTATTTGTGATGAGTGTGGCAAAAGGTTTATCAATTTTGTTTATCTTCACAAAGAACCAACTTTTCTTTTTATTGATCTTTGCTATTGTTTTCTTTGTTTCTATTTCATTTATCTCTGCTCTAATCTATATGATTTCTTTCCTTCTACTAACTTTGTGTTTTGTTTCTTCTTCTTTCTCTAATTCCTTTAGGTAAAAGGTTAGATTGTTTATTTGAGATTTTTCTTGTTTCTTGAGGTAGGATTGTATTGCTATAACTTCCCTCTTAGAACTGCTTTTGCTGCATCCCATAGGTTTAGGATTGTCATGTTTTCATTGTCATTTGTCTCTAGGTATTTTCTGATTTCCTCTTTGATTTCTTCAGTGATCTCTTGGTTATTTAGTAATGTATTGTTTAGCTTCCATGTGTTGGTGTTTTTTATGTTTTTTTCCCTGTAATTGATTTCTACTCTTATAGCACTGTGGTTGGAAAAGATGCTTGATATGATTTCAATTTTCTTAAATACCAAAGCTTGATTTGTGACCCAAGATATGACCTATCCTGGAGAATGTTCCGTGTACACTTGAAAAGAAAGTGTAATCTGTTTTTGGATGGAATGTCCTATAAATATCAATTAAACCTATCTGGTTTATTGTGTCATTTGAAGCTTATGTTTCCTTTTTAATTTTCTGTCTGGATGATCTGTCCATTGGTGTAAGTGAGGTGTTTAAGTCTCCCACTATTATTGTGCTACTGTCGATTTCCTCTTTTATAGCTGTGAGATTTTGCCTTATGTATTGAGGTGCTCCTATGTTGGGTGCATATATATTTATAATTGTTACATCGTCTTCTTGGATTGATACCCTGATTGTTATGTAGTGTCCTTCCTTGTCTCTTGTAACATTATTTATTTTAAAGTCTATTTTATCTGATATGAGTTTTGCTACTCCAACTGTCTTTTGATTTCCATTTGCATGGAATATCTTTTTCCATCCCCTCACTTTCAGTCTGTATGTGTCCCTAGGTCTGAAGTGGATCTCCTGTAGACAGCATATATATGGGTCTTGTTTTTGTATCCATTCAGTGAGCCTGTGTCTTTTGGTTGGAGCATTTAATCCATTCACGTTTAAGGTAATTATCTATATGTATGTTCCTATGACCATTTTCTTAATTGTTTTGGGTTTGTTTTTGTAGGTTGTTTTCTTCTCTTGTGTTTCCCACTTAGAGAAGTTCCTTTAGCATTTGTCGTAGAGCTGGTTTGGTGGTGCTGAATTCTCTTAGCTTTTGCTTGTCTGTAAAGCTTTTGATTTCTCTGTCAAATCTCAATGAGATCCTTGCCGGGTAGAGCAATCTTTGTTGTAGGTTCTTCCCTTTCATCACTTTAAATATATCATGCCACTCACTTTTGGCTTATAGAGTTTCTGCTGAGAAATCAGCTGTTAACCTTATGAGAGTTCCCTTGTATGTTATTTGTCGTTTTTCCCTTGTTGCTTTCAATAATTTTTCTTTGTCTTTAATTTTTGTCAATTTGTTTACTATGTGTCTCGGCATGTTTCTCCTTGGGTTTATCCTGCCTGGGACTCTCTGTACTTCCTGGACTTGGGTGGCTATTTCCTTTCCCATGTTAGGGAAGTTTTTGACTATAATCTCTTCAAATATTTTCTTGGGTCCTTTCTCTCTCTCTTCTCCTTCTTGGACTCCTATAATGCGAATGTTGTTGTATTTAATGTTGTCCCAGAGGTCTCTTAGGCTGTCTTCATTTCTTTTCATTCTTTTTTCTTTATTCTCTTCCATGGCAGTGAATTCTACCATTCTATCTTCCAGGTCACTTATCCGTTCTTCTGCCTCAGCTATTCTGCTATTGATTCCTTCCAGTGTATTTTTCATTTCAGTTATTGTATTGTTCATCTCTGTTTGTTCTTTAATTCTTCTAGGTCTTTGTTAAACTTTCTTGCATCTTCTTGATCTTTGCCTCCATTCTTTTTCTGAGGTTCTGGATCATCTTCACTATCATTATTCTGAATTCTTTTTCTGGAAGGTTGCCTATCTCCACTTCATTTAGTTGTTTTTCTGGGGTTTTATCTTGTTCCTTCATCTGGATCATAGTCCTCTGCCTTTTCATTTTGTCTATCTTTCTGTGAATGTGGTTTTTGTTCCACAGGCTGCAAGATTGTAGTTCTTCTTGCTTCTGCTGTCTGCCCTCTGGTCGACAAGACTATCTAAGAGGCTTGTTCAAGCTTCCTGTTGGGAGGGACTGGTGGTGGGTAGAGCTGAGTGTTGCTCTGGTGGGCAGAGCTCAGTAAATCTTTAATATGCTTGTCTGCTGGTGGGGCATGGGGTGAGTTCCCTCCGTGTTGGTTGTTTGGCCTGAGGCGAGCCAGCACCTGAGCCCACAGGCTCCTTGCTGGTGCTAGTGGTGGACTCCGGGTGGGATCATGCAAAGGACTACTTCCCAGAGCTTCTGCTGCCAGTGTCCTTGTCCTCACGGTGAGCCACAGCCACCCCCCACCTCTGCAGGAGACCCTCCAACACTAGAAGGTAGTTCTGGTTCAGTCTCCTCTGGGGTCACTGCTCCTTCCCCCTTTGTCCTGATGTGCACACTACTTTGTGTGTGCCCTCCAAGAGTGGAGTCTCTGTTTCCCCCAGTCCTGTCGAAGTCCTGCAGTCAAATCCCACTAGCCTGTAAAGTCTGATTCTCTGGGAATTCCTCCTCCCATTGCTGGACCCCCAGGTTGGGAAGTCTGACATAAGGCTCAGAACCTTCACTCTAGTGGGTGGACTTCTGTGGTATAATTGTTCTCCAGGTTGTGAGTCACCCACCCAGTGGTTATGGGATTTGTTTTGGTTTTTTTTTTGTGATTGTGCCCCCCCCTACAATCTCATTGCGGCTTCTCCTTTGTCTCTTGTTGTGGGGTATCTTTTTTGGTGAGTTCCAGTGTCTTCCTGTCGATGATTTTTCAGCAGTTAGTTGTGATTCTGGTGCTCTCGCAAGAGGGAGTGAGTGCACATCCTTCTACTCCGCCATCTTGAACCAATCTCTCAAGGACTTATTTTTGAAGAAAAAAAAAATTAAAAAACAGTTGCAAAAGAATTAGTAATCAATGTATCAAGTTAAAAACATTAATTTCATGATGTATGTTTGAATTAGTGGGATTTTTTAAGATCATTCAAGGAAAAAGAACAAGAACTTATTATATACAAAGCAATTTGGTGTTCATTGAAGCAAAAAATATTTCCTAATCTATATTTCAGTGATTCTAAATTCAAACTGTAGTATTTTTTCCCTGTAAATGTTTATGTGCTGTGTGTGAAAATGGGCCCTTTTTAGAGGTACTTATTATGATAGACACTGCACTCTCTGGTTATGTTTAGGAGCTTATGGCCATTCTTAATGTGGAATATATATATATATATATATATATATATATATACACACACAGACATGTATATACACACATATATATGTGTATATATACATATGTATGTATATATATATTATATATATATTATTTATATATATATATGTATATATAGTCACGGAGAAAGAAAAAATGTATATGTGTGTGTGCTTGTGTGTGTCCATGTGTGTCTTTGTGTTTGTGTCCTGCTGACTACACAGCTACGACGTTGGCCTTGTCAAGGCTGGCACTTATGTGGCTTTCAGACATTCCTCGTCATAGCCGACTCACTTAACCACTTCCCTTCAGCAATTCTTTGTCTTTCTCTCCACAGTAGATAACAGTTTTCTTTGGCCTTTGCCTTTTCGGCTGGCTGTAGAGCTTGAAATTCCTTAGTGTTGCATTTCAGTTTTATCTGTTACTACTTAATTGAGGCAAGGAATAGAGTTTAAGGTTAAATGCAGAATATTACAAGATCAATTCCTCCAATTAAAAATAATTTTATTATACTCTACCTTCAAAACAGTACAAGAGATAAAGAGGAAAAAAAGTATGACATGGAAATATCTTCCTACTTCACCCTTCTCTATTTATTGTTAAAGATTATGCATACTGCTGAGTTAAAACAAGAGTATTATAGTCTTTGCTAATAAATATTGTTGTGTTTTTATTTGTGTTATTTTTAAAAGAAGCCTTATTTTGGTTCCAATATGACTTTATTCCATCTTTCAACAATGATAGTAGCAGACGTAAATTGGTGATGTTTACAGTTTTGACATTATAAATGAAAAAACATTTATTATTTTTATAATGAATTTTCTCTTTTTAAGGTTTCTCTGTTGACAAAATCTCACTAACATTAGTGCCATTTTAGCAAGGAAGTCTCTACAAAGAAGGAGCATTTTTCTACCAACTGGTGGCTGTTACTAGTCAGTATTTTCTCCCTGTGTGTATAGCAAATTATCTCCAACTACCCTTGAATTTGAAAGCTTTATTATTGCCTTTGACTGTAGACTCACTGATTATGTGATGAAAAGGAAACTTTTCACAATATTTATATTTATGTCATAGAGCAGTTGTTATATATCAATTTTCTTTAACCACTCTCTCAAGCTCTTCTATTGCCAGAAATAAAAGAGTACTTCCACACAAAGATTTAGATATAACGGTATCTTGGAAAGGGAAATATATGGATAGGGATGAAGATAAGTCTTTCATCTTGGTTCTTTTTCTGTCGTTGTTAAAATCACTTTTGTCTTACTTTATTTTTCATTTAAATATAGTTGACACATAAGATTATATTAGTTTCAGGTGTAAGACATAATGATTTGATATTTGTTTTTATTGCAAAATGACCATCACAATAAGTCTAGTTAACATCCATTACCATATGGTTACATTTTTTTTCTTGTAATAAAAACTTTTAAGACCTACTCTCTTAGCAACTTTCAAATATGCAGTACAGTGTAATTGACTGTAGTCACCATGCTGTATATCACCATGACATTGATTTTATAACTGGAGGTTTATACTTTTCAACCCCCTTCACCTGTATCAATTCCTATACATTAAAAGAGATATTTATTAGTTATTTCATTTTTTACTCTACATATGTGACTCTTAGCTCTATGATTATGACCAAAGAGATATTACCAACTTATTCCTGCTCTTCTCCTTCACTGTTGTCCACAATGTTGTTTTTGTTTTTCTTTTTCTCTCTGTATACCATGAGGTGTGTTATCTTTGTTTCACTTCTCTAAATGTAATCTATAGCCAATCACTATATTCATTTGATTGATTGAATATGTATCTAGCACTCTTGATGAAATAAATATTTAATAGACTATTCAAGTATAACTTTTAAATTTATCTGCTTTTCTATTTTTTAATATCTAAATTTTACTGGATAACAAATGAAAGTAATATAACCATTTCTGGTGGAAATTCATAGTGTTCCCTGTTATCCCTAAGGCTAGCCCCTGGGAAACTATCTGGTTTTATTTCATCTTTGCAAAAGCATCATTCTTCAAGTTTGGTGTAAATTATAGCCCCGCTACCAGCAGCCTCAAGATGCCCATAGTTCCTGGATTGTAGAGAATTCATATGAGCAAGTCTTTCCAAAATATTTTAATAGGAGTACAGACACAGGAACCTAGTGTGGGGTTTCCATGAGGATGGCAAACTTGACATAACCTCTCCTAACTAGAAAAATACTCACTTTAAAACTCAGTTATGAGCAACCTCTTAAAGGTCAGATCTACTAATGGAAGCTCAGGTGAGGGTATATCTCTGTACACCACTATTAACTTCATTTGAACCATTTCATTTTCTGCCACTCAGCAAGGCGGTGCAAGGCATACTCTCCCCTCTCATCTCGTTAAAACCCATTGTTCTAAGTCTTGCCCAGTGTTTGCAATTTATACCTCCTTACTTTGAATGTCCCTATGGCTGTCCACTCTTACAACCAAACTTCTTCATAGTTATCTGCACATTTTGTTACCATTTTCTCACATTTATTCAAATTTCGTTTTACACCATTCAATTAAACTATTTTTTCAAAAATGCCAGTGACCTCCATGTTGCCAAATCCAATGATAATATCATATCCCATCATCTGTCAAGTTATCCATTCTTTGTTGGATGGATATCCTCTCAGGATGTTTTATTTTCAGTCCCTTTTACAGGCTCCTCCTCCTCTACTAGACCTACAAATATTGTGGTGACTTATTTATATGTAAAACATTTCCAGTATTATATCAGAGGGTTTCATCTGAATTCCAGACTCATAAATACAAATGTACATATAGAATTTACATAGGATGACTAACATATATTCTAGCTTAACATCTCCAAATGTAAATTCTTGAAACTTAGTTCTCACCTCCCAACCAATTTATCCATTTGTCTTAACATTTCAGGAATTGGTATTGTTATACATTTGAATGCTTAAATTAGAAACCTCAAGGGCATTCTTATTTCTCCTCAACCTCCATCTAATCCATCAGTAAGTCCTATGACTGTCTAAACTGTATCTAGAATCCATTTCTCTCTCTCTCCACTACCGCTATCCTGGTCTAAACCACCATTAGCTCTCACTTGTACTATTATAGTTGCCTTCTACTGGCTCTTGAGGTTTCCATTGCCCACCTAAAATTCAGTCCTTTCAAGGCATCTATAATGATCTTTTAAAAACATAATTCTGGTGATGTCATTGCCTCTCAATACCTTCCATTTGTACATGGAATGAAATACAAATCCCTTAATGCTGCTTGTAATGTCCTACATGTTTTCCCTGCCATGCAGTTCACTCAGGTCCCAACCTTTTCATGCCAATTCTCCCTTCTATTCTTCACTAGTCACACTCTGCAAGATGTTTCTGTTTCTAGAATACACCACTTTACTTTGCATACACTTTTTCTTTTCCTTGGAGTACTTTCCTACCATCCTTTATATGACCGACTCTTCTTTCAAGTCTTAGTTTTAGATTTACATCTTCTGACAGGCTTTCTCTGACAATCCACTCCTCCTCATAATCTAAATTAGATTCACCAACCCACCCCATTCCCCCTAGACACACTTGTGTGCACTGTGCATAATTATTTTCATTGGTGTCTTTGTACTAATTATCACAACTTGTAATTACCAATTTATTTAATTTACAGTTATATTATTTCTATTCCCCACTAGGGTGAAACCCTGTAAATGTTGGAATCATATCTGCCTCATTCACCAGTACATAGCAGAGTTTTGTAAAGATCAATGATCTCGGTATTTAAGACATCATCAATTTTAAGATAAACTGTTATTTTATGTATCGTTAAGTAGAAAAAAAATGTTGATGATGAAACTTTAATACAGTTCTTTTGTATCACTTAATACTTTTGCAACATATTCAAAGAGGCTTTTAATATTAGAATTTTTAGACAGGAATTTTAGCATGTCACTCTTGTGCATGCATAAAAATACAAAAAAAAAGAGCAAAATAAATTGGTTACGGTATTCTTAAACTTCTTTCCATTGATAGAGTAACCCATAGCACTTTTCAACTCTTCATTTTCATTGTCTATGCAATCCAGAGCACGGGTAATTGAATGGTACAATCTAGTTCCTGGGATATTCTTCCAAACTGTTGACAATCACTCTACAAGGTTAATGCTGGTGATTATTTTTATCTTACCAGATGGTGTTAGTGTAAATTTTTTATACAAATTTCTGTTAACTCCTATTTCTTCCTCAAATTGTTCATAAATGGTTCGTTTGCTTATGAAGTTGTGCCATCATGCCATCAGAAATAACAAGCGAGTTCACAGTGTGCAGAGAGTTATTACGAAGTCATAACTGTCATCTGGCTAATCGCAATTTTAACACCCCAATTTCAGAGATGCTAATATATGAAAAATGTGCACCTTAGAAGAGATGAAATAAGATAGCAGATAGTCAATGACTGCTTTTTCTTCCCACAGTTCTCTCTATGGCTGGTTCCTTCTGATTCAATTTTCAGTTCAAAAGTCATGACCTCAGAGGGGCCTTCCTTGACAATCCTATTTAAAGTAACTCAGCACCCCATCCCTTGCCCTGCACCAGTCACTCCCTGTAAAATTATCTGTTTAATTTCATTTACAACCCTTATCTTTAGCTGATATTTTATTGTTTGTGTATTTATACATTTATTTTAAATTAGGAAATAACTTATTTATTTATTTATATTTGTTTAAAGGGAATAGGACCTTTTCTCTCTCATTGGAGATGTGAAGAAAATTTGTTAAATGGATGGATAGATGGGTGCTTTTTCTAACTTGATTTTTATACTTACATATCCGTTGGGCAGTCTACTTGGTTTTGTTTTCACTTTTGATCCTTTCTAATTATATTGTATTTCAAGAACAAGTCTTATCCTATCTCTACACTCAGCTCATATTCTTCAAATACCTGATCCAGCTCAAGTATTGCACCACAAGCTGTTACTCTCAGGGGATGAGGGGATCATAGTAGCCAGCAAGAGAAGTTATTTTCCCAGATATAATATGGTGGTTGATGACAAGAAAGAGAGGGAAAAAGAAAGCTCTGAGTAAAAAGAATTTGCCATACAACTGAATTTTCCTCTTATGATGGAAGCAAAGGAACTGATTTGGGAAATGTATATGAGAAGTGACAGTATTTATTAGGGAATTGACTATGAGAAAATATATATCAATATGATTTTTTAAAAGTTTGGCACCAAGTTTTACTTATTTCTCATACAGGCAAAAACTATTGGTTATCTTAAAAGCATATTTATATTTGAATGTCTTATTCATTTGTCCTTTAAAATGTACATTTGTGTTGATTGTAGTGTGTCATGTAAAAAACACTTCAATATTAGAAAACACAATTCAAAATATGTATTTTCAGTAGCTCCATACTCTGCACTGTATCATACTCTGTTGTTGAAAAGGATCTGTACATGACGTGGTAAACAAGACTCTAATTACATATCACCCAGCAAGTAGAAAAGAAAACAGAATTTTCCAGGCATATAAGAGATCCTAGGCTTGAGTCAGTTCAAAATTATAACCAGAACACTGTAAAAGAAGTCATGGCTCCCCAAGAAATGTCAAGAGCTTGCTAATAGCAGCTACTGGCTTTTTGTTTTCCAAGTGATTTAAAAGTGCTTGCCATGTACGGATGAAGGGTTTTGTGTAGTTTATTGGCAAACTCATCTTGCAGTGCTCTGGTCAAGGTTGAAATGTGCCATACTCATGTATTCATGTTGAAGTTGGAGGTTTTTAAGTTCTTTGATTACAAAAAACAATTGACTGTGTGTTGGGGGTAATAAACAGCTCAGAATGAATTGTACACCTTTCAGCATTTTGCCGCATGAGTAGATACTCTTGTTAAGACCCATGAGATCTATCATGTCGCATAGGAAGAAGGATGATACACATTGGTTCAATTTGGGGAATGAAAATGAAAATATTAAGTAAAGATAAGCCTTGACTTGCACATCTATTAAAGGTGAAAGCTATAGTATAATGTAAGAGTTTAGTAACAAATCCATTATGCTTCCTGATGTGCAATAAACCTAAAGGGCTGTTTTGGAGCTGGACATATTTGACTACATTATTATGTAATTGCCTGTAAATTAAATTAAATGACATTTTCATGTCAATGTTCACATCAGTTGCATTTTTAAAACAATAGTAATTTTTACCAGATTTGTGTCTTTAACCACAGTGGATTAATTTAGAACTGAGCTTAAGACAAAGTTATGATTTATTACACACCCATACCCACACCCACATGGAGAGAAGTCCTTAAGTAAAATGAAATAGTGCTGCCCAATTCAAAAGATTAGTGGTTATTTGCAATATTCTGTATTTTACAGGAAGATTTTGCAGAATGGATATCATTGCAGAATGGATATCATTTTATCCCGTTTTCTGGGATTGTGATCAATGCATTTGGCAGTGGTCATGGAAATTTTCTTTGCAGTATATGAAAGTATGTCTACATATTGAATTGCCTGCCCTGGCCCTATTCCAGCTATTCTCTGGGATCTGTTTATCACAGGCCATGCATGGAAATGGAACCATAAACAACTTCTCACTTCTGAGGAGTTAGAACACTAATCACTTTTGTAGTATGCCTGTAAAAAATTGAACACTAAATGTTGTGGATTAAAAAGATTAAAAAGTACTAAACCTTATCGTGGTCAGTGACAATTTTAAACTGTTCCATTCCATGAGCCCTAAAGGACAAATACCCTGAGAACTGTTGGGATTAAATAAGAACTCTGCATGTTCCTGCACGTTAACTAATTATTTTCTATTTCTTCCACTCACTCTTTTATTGTATTTAACTTTTATTTAAGTGACTACTATGCCTTCCAATAACATAGACATCTATTTTCCTGGCTTTATTTTCAATTTCTCCCTCTGTAATATCATGTAACTCTATAACTTGGGGGGATACTACTTATGTTGAATATTATATGATGTTTATGAAGCCTGATAAAATAATGTCTTCATTTAAAGTGCAAATGGTTTTAAAACTTATTTAGAAAACAAAAATAACAAGGTATTGGGCCAAGCATATTACAAATTTTATTTCATTTAAAACTGATTAAAAAAAAACAAAAACATTAGGACATTTTAAGCAGTCACATTTTACAGATGAGGACACTGAGATGTACAGATGATAAGTAGTGTGCCCAACACTGCTACAAGTGGTGGATTCAGATTTCAAACCCATGCAACCTGGCTCCAGAGGGGGTAACCACTTAACTTCCTATTTAAGAGAATCTGAATAATAAAATTTTTGTAAGTAATTAGATTTTGTCTTTATAGTCTATGTCTTGGATTTATGCAATGCAAGAGTGGGAATGGAAGATTAGTTACATGGGCAAATGGAAATGAGAGGGTTTTCTTATACTTCCTCTCTTCCTTCACAGAGGGAGGTGGTTTTAGGTAGAAGGTCAGCTGAATGTCTCAGTGTGGATAATCACATTAGCCGCTTGCTCCCAAATTTAACCTTTTTTCCTCAGTCGGAAGGAACTTGGAAATCTTGAGGGAGGATTTATTGCTCTCTATTGTTGACAAACTGTTAAACATGTTAATTACTTTGGAAATTGCCATATGAAAAACTGAATCTTCAATGCAATAATTCACAGAACCAGCTGGAGTTCCTTTTTTTATTTTTAAATTAATTAATTTATTTATTTTTGACTGTGTTGGGTCCTCGTTTCTGTGCGAGGGCTCTCTCCAGTTGCGGCAAGTGGGGGCCACTCTTCATCGCGGTGCGCGGACCTCTCACTATCGCGGCCTCTCTTGTTGCGGAGCACACGCTCCAGATGCGCAGGCTCAGTAGTTGTGGCTCACGGGCCCAGTTGCTCCGCGGCATGTGGGATCCTCCCAGACCAGGGCTCGAACCCATGTCCCCTGCATTGGCAGGCAGACTCTCAACCACTGCACCACCAGGGAAGCCCTGGAGTTCTTCATACTTGTTGATTCATGATTGGAAAAGGAACAGCTTTGGGAAGAATTAAGGAATAAGATGACTTTCCATGGGAAGGGGAAAAGGATAATAACCACATTCAGATAAATCTGTAAAATCTAAGGCTAATCTAAGGAGATAAACCACTCACTAGCACCAAACCCTCTGAGAATATTTCAGCTCAATTTTATTGTTCTTATATCCTGATCTGTCCCCAGAGGGGACAGGTTTGAAGAGCGTCTTGCTTTAGGATGCTCACACCATCCTTGACAACCCTTCACCCAATCCCACCCCACCACTCCCCCCCTTAGTGGTAATCTCTGGTATCAATTTGGTAGGTTTCTTTCTATAAGTTCTACTTTTTCATTTTCGTAAAAAGATCTTGGCAATCCTTAAATGTTAACACATATAGATCTACCTGGGTCCTTTTAGCAGTCTATATTTTGTATTTATGTATGAGTATGAGTATGAGTACATCATCAGTATTCTCATCAACAGAGTATTTTATCTGAAATCTTTCCCTAAACATTCTTAAACATGTTCCTTATACATATGTATAGATATTTCTCCAGAATAGCTAATAAAAATCGGCTCATAGTCATTTTAAATTTTAGCAGATATTTTCAAACTGTCCTGCAAAATGGTTGAACAAATTCACATATATACAAGGAATAGATGAGATAACATATTTCCACTTTGACATAATTTTTTGTTTCTTATTATTCCAAAGCCTTTTATATCATTCACTTATCTACTTTTGTTAATACTTAATTTAGATTAGACCCTAACATTTTTAACCATTTTGTTGGATTAAAAATGACATCCTGTTTTTGTTTTAATTTTTCAGGTCTTAATTACAATTTTATATAACATATTCTAACACGTTTTTGGCATTTATTTTTCTTCTACTTATATAAAATCTATAGATTAATATGAAGTATTCACATGAACCTCACTATTTAAAAGTAATTTTACCCAATGGATAAGTCTAATGGCCTAAACTTTGTTTATTTTCACTAATTGAGATGCTAGCATCCTAGATATTTTTAATTTAATGTAGATTATATAAAATAATACTTAAATTTGATTATATTTGAATAGGTGAAATTATAGAAGCAAATACAGTATTTAGTTTACTATTAAATATATTGTATATAATTTGTTTAGGGTCTTGGTTAAAAAAACCTTCAAAGCATTCAAGAATTAATAAGTTAATAATTTAAAAGTAATTAGCACAGATCCTGGAATTAAGACGGTTTCAAAGACATAGTAGCAGATTGATTTTTAATGTTACTCATTACTGTTATTATCATTTTCATGATTATTACTTAAGCTAGGTATATTAGAATCATTAGTCAGTTTATACTATTTTAGACATATACAACTAAATTAAATTTTAGTGGTATGAATTTCATGAAAAAAAGTTGTCCTAAAAATAATGAGTGTTGGATTAGAATAGATACTTTGGGCTCTGTCGGTTTAGCTGCTATATGCTATTTAAAAACAAAATATTTAATAATGTAGTAATGTCTATAATAAAATGTTAGGTGAATTAAAATTTTTAAAAAGTTAAAAATAAAACAAAATATTTAAATCAGGATAAAATGTTGATGTGACATTTTAAGTAAGATCATTATTGAAGAGAGTGAATGATTACTGTGAGAAAATGGTGTAATCTGAGTCAGAAAAAAAAAAAAATTTGCTACCAAAAAATGCTAAGGCAGCACCGCCTTCATCTAAGTACCAAAAGCCATGAATTTAGGGCTTGATAATAATATTAGAACGTAAAGTATTTATATGAATAGACTTAATATGTATTGCTAAGTACAGAATACTGAAACAAATTAAGACTGGCATATTTAGAAAGATACCTAGATCACAGAGGAAGCCAATGATATTCCGTCTTCCGCTCTGAAGTCTTTGTTTCTACTACTACTCCACCAAAATTCTCAGAAATATTAGATATAAAGATAGATGATATCCAAGGAAACATGATTGAGATTTTAAATATTGATAGAATGTATATACCATCATGTTCTGCAGACCAGAAAAACCACTTCCTCCATTGTCTTGTTTTTGTTTCTATAATATAGGTATAGCAATATTATCAGTTAATTATATTAGTAAGAAAAGATATTTAAAACAGTGAAACATATAAACTATAAGAAATTAAATTTGTGTTTCAAATAATCATTTTATTTGGATTATATTATGAAAAAGTATGTTACTCATAAGTATATTTGTGCAGTTTGCTTGTGTGTATTTTTCTAATTTTATAAACATTTAACTCTATACATGTATTTTTCATTTCACCTATAATACTTAATTTTCCACATCTCTCTCTACTTAATTAAAACCTCCTCAAAGACAGGTCTGATTTATCTCTATCTCTGAACATTATTGCTGTGTTGTAGTTATTTTTATAAATGTTTAATGAATTAAAAAAATTCCAAAGAGAAATTTTAAGTAAAAATAAAAGAAAAAAACAGATGACCTGACTAATCAGGAGTCTTTCCTAACACTGATTATTATACAAGAATCATATATTAATGTTTATAACTCATAGCATGATAGTAGCATTGAGTCCAGGCTTTCATTTACTTCAGTTACAAAAGGACTTATATATCCCAAAGAGAAGCTGTCCTTTGTTTAAAAAAGAAAAATCTTTCTATTGACATATAGAAAACTTACGTCACATAATGTAATCTCTTGCTTTCCTTGTATTTCTATAATTTTTGTTTCTTATTATGCCAAGGCCTTTCGTATCATTCTTCTATCAGATTATATCTCTTGACCTTGAATATTTAACTACTTTTCCTAATTTTCTCCATTTATTATTTGATTTTAATTTTCCTTTTTGATGTCTTATTTAAATTATTTATCTTCTATTGTTTTGCTTAAGCGATTCTTTACTCATTAAAACTTTTTTTCTAATTTTATATGTTTAATCTCATCTCAAAGAAAATTTGTGATATGGTTTATTTTCTAATTTATGCAGTGATTTAGAAATGATCACATTCAATTTCCTCATTTCACAAATGAGAAAAAAGGCCCATTTGTGACAGACACTATAGCAAAAGCTAGTTGGAGTGGGAAATGAGTAGTTCCCATTCTGGTTTCACTTTTGTTATGCCATGCAATATTTTATTGCTCTTAAATATTTTTTAAAGCATGTAGTGATTATCCCCAAAAGGCCACATCCTATATTTAACATTTATGTAAATTTCCTTATTTATTCCTCACTACAGCCTCATGAGATCACGTTGTATCTCAATTTCATGGATACCAAACTGACAGTTAGAGCCAGAGAATGAAACAACATCTCAAAGTCTTTTCCTAGTTTCTGTGTTTTTGTTTGTTTTTTGTTTTTTTACTTTAACCATTGAAGTCCATTTTCTCTTCCACGTTATTTTTTTAAAATTTTGATTTTACATTGGGTTCTGCAAGTCATTTGCAAAGATATTGACATTAAAAATATTTAATAAAATACCGATATGCTAAATTGTGAGGAGTGGCCAAATGAAGATGTTCATCCTTTCATCAGAGAAATTAAATTAACTTAAAAAAATGTCTTTGGGGTGCTTCAAATTGAAATTCATTTTCAATACTTATACACACTTAGCTTATACACACTGTAGAATATTTCTGAAATACAGACAGCAAGGTGCACATATTCCTTACTTACATAAATTATAGAGTCATTTTCTAGTGAATACAGATGGAAATCTGTAACAAAAATAAATGTATTTTATTCTCATAAGCATTGATGCTGAAGGCCATGGTATTCCCAAACAAGGATGACGGTTATTACTAAGAAATGGTTCAATTTGGTTGGCACTATGCTGTTTTGTCAAGTATGAATAAAATAAAATAACAGAATATAGTCACATTATTTTGAGTAAAAGAGAATTCTTTGAGAAGGATAAGAGATGTGATAATATAGACCTATTGTCCCCTTATGAGATAATTTTTAAAACATTTTAGTTACATGGGTCTAATGCTGTTACCATCTAGATAATGGAAAATGAGTTTAAACAGAATAACAACAATCCCAATATAACATTTTGTGGCAAAGCAAGAAGGGTAGAACTGTTATAAAAAAGTTCAAAAAAGCAGAATCAAACTAGAAGACAATCATTTACAAGATATGACCATTTAAATTTATTAAAAGTTAATTTATATGGAAGGGTTGTCCAGACTTTGGAAAGTATATGAATTGAGAATTAAATTAAGATGTTCTTGTTAGTTTATCTTAGTTATCTTTTCTTCACATCTAGTATTTAAATTGAAAAGTCATGCACGCACATAGACACATAGACCCCACACCGATATATATGACCTTATGACAATCATGGAAAAACAAAAATTTTAAAGGAATTGAACACATAAATCAAATCTACACTGTTGTACTTCCTCACTGCCAGGAGATATTTGTCAAAAAGAGAAATGGAAAATGTATGATTTTTCAAATAGCTTGTGGATATTTATTGCAGGGAGTATTCCTCCACTATGAATACACTGAATACTATCACAACAAAAATGAGCATATGTGAGCATCAGTATTCAGGATAAATTGCTTGTGTACTCACAGCATTCTAATAATTTACCTGGGGTATAAACTTACATTTTAGCTAATATTTTACATATTTGCTCAGTTTTTAAGTTACAGACAAAATAGTGGAAACAGACAATTAAAAAAATTATTAGCTCATAAATGTGTTTTTATCTAGCTTGTAAAATATATGAATTCTTTATCTGTGATATAATTATTTCAAGATATATAGGCTAAATAAAGAGGCCAGGTCTATGTTGTTCATACACTTCTGGACACTCTTACCACACAAAAAAGGGAATAGATGTCTTCATATTTGTACTGCAATTGCCTCTGTATTTTTATCACTTATTGGTGAGAACAATTTGCTACAAAGCAATAATAAAATGGAATGTAATCAAATGTCACTGTGGTCTGTTACACTGCAGTAACGTCAAATAAGAATAATAGGTTTCATAAAATGCTGAGCGAATCTGGGAACAACCTGATTCAGTTGGTGCTCAGATTCATGGCTCAATAAAATTTATTCATATACACTTGGTATACGCACATGGATATACAATAAGCTATGCTTGTGATTTCATTTAATAATACAGATTTTTTTTCCCACAGTGGATTGTTGAAGGACTTTATTAAGTAAGATTTTGTGAGTCAAAATTCCTCAATAGATTTGATATCACGAGTATAACAATGATAAGGAGAAAATATACTTAATGGTTCTTAATTCCATGGTCCCTTACTATAGGAGAAAAAGTAACCAAGGCTACGCTCTGTTTGTAGACCCAAGATATAAGGTTTTCAAAAGCTACATTAATGTCAGGGAACATGAGCTAATTATGTAACATGAATTCAAAGACAAAAGTGTCACTATGACTGTGGTATCCTGAAATGCTTATGCCTACAGTGCTCAACACCCAAGCCACCCTTAACCTTTTGTGGTCCATTGAGACTTTCCCAGCTCAAGTCCTGGCTTCCGGTCTGGTGAAACTCTGATCCCTTCCCTCTCTCGTACTATCTGTAGAAAGAAATATGTATGTGATGGAGATACCTAGCTATGTTTTCTCCAGGGCTTCAGTGACGAAAGATGCATGGATTTAGGCTATAAAGTTTCACTGCGAAGTTTCAGTGGCTGAAGTAATCAAACAAACACATTTTCAAGATAAAACATGCTGTGTAACTTTTGTGTAAGGGTTCAGTTCTGCCAAGAAGAATGATTTTTAGCTCAAACTCCCAGATTTGAATACCTATCAGTACCAATTCAGTTGTATGCATGTGTGGATGAGCAATGCCAGGGAGCATTGTGGGGTTTGATGGTTTCCAGAAAGATAAAACTTTACCTAAGCCACTCAAATTTAATTTAAAAATATAGATATTGTCTGATCAAACAGAACATTTCTGCCTTTTGAATTCTTCAGTATGTGACCTCTGGTAGAGAGAAGCCCGTAGTATTTAGCATCAAAACAATAATCTTAAATAATCTTAAATATCCAAGTAGAAAGTAAAAAAAAATAATCTGGCCTCTGTATAAAACAGTAAAATAATGAATAATAAAATAAGATGACTTGTTCTTCTTCCAAGGCCAAAGATCCCTTTTCTCCTCTGGGCTTGGTGGATGTATATGTCTTCTGGTATAGTATTACGACTCTGTGGAGTGGCAATCAAAGGAAAAAATCAAGGCGAAGCCGTCCTATTCAGTGCCCATTTCATCATAGTGGAGTGGACCCATGAATGTGGAGAAAATTGATTTTTTTTCTGAAGGAAGTACTAGACATCAGCAGTTTGTCTCGACCCCTGGCTTCAAATACCACCTAGATACTAGAGACTCCCCCTTGCATTTCTCTATCTTTGAACTCTCCCCTGAACACAGACTCATATATAGTGATCAGCTGCCTAGTCAATACCTTTGCTTAGATATTATATTTAATTAAGCACTAACTAAGCTGCTATAAAAAAAAAGACTAAGTCACAAAATCGTGCCAAGCTTCAAAAGTGTCTAAAAGTTATGCCCAGCTAGAACTTAGGAGATCTATTATTAAAGAAGAGAGAATGAATATTGATGGGTAACCAGTAGCATCTGACCGCAGATATCCCATAGGCGTCTATAAGCATAATGTGTCCAAAACTGGAGCTCTTGAATTTTCCTTTTAAACATGCTTCCCCTATAGTTTGTCCTATTTCTGTAAATGTGAGCTATATTCTTCTAGTTGCTCAGGATAAAAATCTTGGCACTGTCTAGGATTCGTTCCTTTTTTTTTTTTCCCCCTTTCTGACTTAAAATTCTTTCCACTGGTAAATTTTGCCACCTCTTCCTTCTAAAAGATCCAGAATCCTACATGTTTCTTTACCTGTTCTGCTTACACCACAATCTGAGCCACTGTTATTTCTCACCTGGGTTGTTTTTATAACCTCCAAACTCATCTTCGTGCTTCCCACCTTGCCTTACAGCAGTGGATTCTTCACACAGAAACCATGATGCTCCTTTTCTAATCATGAGACTCCTCTGTTGGAGTATGCCTCACTCCTAGGTGCATAAGTGACAAGGCTCTGTGTGTTCTACCTTTCTTCCCTCACACTTCAGCCCCTACCCCTCTCCCCTCTCTCACTCCATTCCAGCCAGACTGTCCTTTCCTCTTAGCTATTCCTCAAGCACACAGAATACCTTCCCTCTTCAGGACCTTTGAGGCTACTGTTCTCTCTGCTTGAAACTGTCTCTCTCATTTCTGTTTTCAATTTTTCACTTCCTTCAAGTCACTTTTCAAATACCACCTTTTCAGAGAGGTCTTTCAGATCAGGTCTGACTCTGACAGTGTATAAACAATAACACACATGCCAATCACTCTGTTTTACCTTTCCTTACTTTACTACTCTTCAAAAAATATATATGCACAGTTTTTAAGCATGTATGTACATATTCAAAACATATTCAAGTATTAAGGTGTACTGAACCTAGAAGTTGCTCCAAAATGATCAGTTGAGGGGTGAGTGATAGAATAATGCCCCCTCAAAGATGTCCACATTCTAATCACTGGAACCTGTTATACCATAAAGGGGACTTAAAGTTGCAGATGAAATTGTTTGCAAATCATTTGACCTTAAAATAGGAAGAATATTCTGGATTATCCCAATGGGCCCAGTGTAATCACAAGGGTCCTTAAAAGTGTTAGAGGAAGACAAAGGGAGAGAATCTGAGTAATGGCAGGATGAGAAGGACTTAGTCCATTGTGCTGGCTTTAAAGATGGATGGAGGGGCCATGAGCCAAGGAATGCAGACAGCCTCTAGACTGAAAAGAGCAAGTAACCAGATTCTCCTCCAAGACTTACAGAAGAATATAGCCCAGCGAGACCGATTTCAGACATGTTACCTCATTGTGGTAATTGTCACAGTAGCAATAGGAAACTAATACAAAGAACAAGAGTTTTAAAGTTTAGTATAATTTGGATATTCTCTCAACAAAGGTAAGGTGTTTGCCTGAGTTGGTGATTCTTACATCTGTAAGGATCCTTTTGTTTACAAACTTACCTTGCTTCATTCCTGTCTAACCTAAAATAGCACCTGTCTTTGCGTAAATGCTGTGTATTTATGTAAGACTGTTTTGTTTTCGGTTGGTCAGTGACTACCAGGTCTTTTAGTCTGACGTAAAAAATTAGGTTTGGGAAGTATTCTTCTTTTACTGATTCTACAGTGAAATTAATAACCACTCTGTTTAGACTTACTTAAAACTCTATTAGTGCATATTATCTGGAATACTTGGAACGGCATTTGCTTGTTTTTGACGTTAATGGTTGACCCTAATGTTCCTTTATCTCTAAACAGCCAATCTTCTTTTCAGAATTTTCTTCCTTTAGCACTATATTTAGCTAATAATTTGATGTATTGTCATTTTGCTCTCCAACTAGTTTTAAGTTTCAGGAATTCAAAATGTGTTTGATATAATGGAACAAGTCTCTAGGATATGCTAGCAGTTGTGTTTCTTTTCTTTCTTGTTAAACCTGGTCATTCATACAACCAAGAAAATGAGCTTTAAGTAAAGGTGGTATTTTCTTTTTTTCATTTTGTAAAATCAATTCTACAGAGCAAACCATAGGCATTTAGCACAAACTTTTCTTTTTTATCCTGATCAATATATTGTTTAGGAGAAACTTAAATTAGTGCCACAAAGGGATTAAATATCATGGTTCCTTGTTGAGTTCTTCTTTTGCAAAATAGTCACCTGCATAGTTATTGAGTACCCATTTCAGTAGAAACTGCATATGAATTTAAATAGTGTATTCAAGTACTTGAAGGATATTTAGAAAACTGACCACATTTCCACACATGAATGGAAGATACAGAATTTGAAGTTTCATGTATCTGACTCCAATTAATTAGCCTTTTTCTTAAAGTGAGTTTTTTGTTTATTTGGGTTTTTACATACTGCTTAAATTCTTCTTCTATTTTGTCTTTTTTACCTCCACGATCACTTTCTAGGGATTAAACCAAGCTGATCAAATTTGGTCAAATAATTACATAATAGTTAATTATTGAGAGTCTATTTGAATACTACTTTTAAACTGTGGGTGATAATATTTATCTTGCACTCAAGAATCTTACTGATTAGAATGAAAATAAGGGAAATTGTTGGGGATTTGGAAGAAAGAGACTTGTAAGTTACTGCAATAAACAATAAAAGAAGAGAGAAGGAAATAAAAGTAAAAATAAAGGAAAAGTGAATAGGGTTATATATGATACATTCTGGAAGAAAGTGCAACAGAATTAATTTTAATATATTTCAGTGAACGATGTTGTAAGGATTGAGGTTTTAGAGATAATTAGTTTCACGGAGTGGAGTCTTAGTTTTCTAAAAACCAGTAGCTAAGGTATATATTAAATAATAAAGAAGAATTGGCTTTAGAGTTTAAAACCAATTAAATTCTCTGAATTGGTTTTAAATAAAGTTGTTTCACTTTGTTGTTCTTTTTTCTAGCTGTTATATTATTATTGATTAAAATATCTAACTGTAACCTATGATTTTTCTAATAGTTCATAATAGTCTGATAATACATGGACAATTACTCAATTCTGAGACGTTATTAATATAATAATCTGCTTTTCAGCAATTGATCTGCAGCAAATATTAAAAAAAATATATGCAGGACAGAAGGAAAGAAGAAATCAAACTCTTTCTAGAAAATTGATGTTTTCAATAACTATTTTTTCTCTTATGTAGAACATATCATGTTCTACATGCTATGTAGAACTGATAATTTAGTTTAAAATAGCATTATATTTAAATAATTTTTCTAATTACTTTATTATATTTCAGCTCTTAGATATCAATAAATACTTGTGCAGTATTATCTTGTGTGAAACAGGGACAGAAATCTCCCATCATTGCACATTACCAACAGTAGAAATGTTTGTTGTTTTATTTGTTTAAATATTTAGTGTTAGGTTAAAGACAAAACAAAACCAAACTCCTCTTAAAATGTCATTAGATCTTTTCATTCGAAATAATTTCTACTTATTTTTAATTTAATAAAAGTTTCATTGACTGCTTTTTGTAAGATAAGGGATAAATCACTGCGGGGCTCATGGATGAACACATTGTAATCTCTGCCCTCAAAGAAGCATATATTGTCCAATGAAGAGATCAGACATTTAAACCAATCCTACAAATGAGCAAAACAATACTGGAGAGGAGTGAGGGAGTTACTTGTATATAAATTGAGAAGATTATAAAGCTTTCTAATTAAAAAAAATCTATTTTGTAAATCCCCAAACCTAACAAAAGTCATAACAAAAAATCAAACAGAAAGGTGGGAGATAATTTCTAACAAAGCCACACAATATTCTGTACCTATGCATCCATGTCCAAAGAGTTGCATTTCTGCAAAGAGAGAAAACATTATGAATTAAGTACCCTCACTATCATGTTTATGTAAATGCAAATTTTCCCTTTTTTTTTTTTTTTTGTTTTTACAAATGATGCCCGTGGATATGGCATCCTTTATTTAACTTTACAAGTGCCAGCGTCAACTGGTGTTTACTATCAAGGACAGTAAAATGTAGAAAGAAGTTATTAGGCTACAGGAGCTGTCAGTTTCTTTGACAATTCCAAAAATGCCAGATGTGTTCATAATAATAAATACTCTGGTTATGCGTGATGCCTTCAACCTCTGAGATAACGATGCTGGAAAGCACCACAGATGGCATCTTGAAATGGGATAAACATTGTGCAAGTGGTGAGAAGGCCAGGGTGAAAAGCAGTTACACTTCCGCAGTCATTGGGTGAGAAATTTCCCCAGGTGCGTAATGCTGGCAGAAGGACATTTGGAGCGCTCCTTCAGGTTACCTCTGAGGGCTCTGATAGCACGCCACTCACTATTCCTGCCAGGATCCGCACCCACACACAGTGTAATGCCATGTACCTGTCACGCTCTCAGAGGGAATCTGATGTATCTACTTACTGGACGATTTTTTCTCTATTGTAGAAAAATGCCCATTTGCTGAATGTAATCTCTATAAAAAGAGAGAGCAGAAATCATTAGAAGTGAAGTAAATGAATTTCAGAATAGCTAAGTGACTTACCCAAGGTCATAAGGCCAGCAGAGAAAAGAGCTAAAGCACATACTCTGGGCTTTTGGCATCAAGAACATGTTCCTTCCACTCTGTTAGAGTAGCCTATTAATATTGTTCACTATCGCCACCCATTTCCTTCTCCAAATGAAAGAAAAGTAGGAAAGAAATCCAAATGTATTTCAAAAGAAAAAATATTTTGTAGTATATAATATGTATAAAACCAAACAGCTGTTTGATTTTTTAATAGCCAAGTTTTTTCTCACTATATTCACAGTGGAAGGGGTAAATATGATCACATTAAACAAAAAGACTTGAATATTCATTGTTTAGCCATTCCAATTCAGATTTTAAATATTGGCTAGGAAGATATTTTTGAATCCTAGTATGATCAGTCCCTCTGTCTCTGTGGGGTATTGGTTCCAGGACACCCAAAGATACCCAAATCCTCAGGTGCTGAAGTCCTTTATATAAAATGGCATAGTATTTGCATATAATCTAAGCACATCCTCCCATATACTTTAAATCATCTCTAGACTACTTATTAGATTACCTAATACAATGTAAATGCCATGTAAATAGTTGCTGGTGCAGTGGCAAATTTAAGATATACTTTTTGGAATTTTTTTTTCAGAATATTTTCAATTTGCTGTTGGTTAAGTCTGGTGATGCAGAACCCTAGGGTACGGAGAGGCAACTGTATATAATTTTGAGATGGAGAAATCATTAGGTCTGTAAATATTGCTTAGGAAAATAGAAGAAGCCACTATATTTAGGGTAGTTCTACTGATTAAACTTCAGTAATGTGTATTTATAATGCTAGGAAGAGACATTGACAGTATCTAGTAAATAAACTAGGTTACTTATAAACAGTGGACATGTGACAAATCTTGGGGAGACACAGTTATTCTAAGTGCCCCAAGAGTTCATGTCCTCTATAGAGCCTTAGTAAGTTGCTAAATATAACAGCAGGATTAGAAAATAAAATTGTCCCTCATCATGAATAATCTAAAGAGGTACCAAATCTTTTACTAAAGGG
The DNA here is from genome assembly GCF_949987535.1 of Balaenoptera acutorostrata. Taxonomy (NCBI): domain Eukaryota; kingdom Metazoa; phylum Chordata; class Mammalia; order Artiodactyla; family Balaenopteridae; genus Balaenoptera; species Balaenoptera acutorostrata. Next base: position 69,629,806 of record NC_080071.1, on the reverse strand, counting down.
CAATTACTTTAAAATAGAGTCATTGTGAAGGGCCAATGTTTTAACAGAAAATTTGAGTTTGACTAGTTGACATTATTTGTTTAAATTCCTGAAAATACCTTTTACTCTAATTTCCTACTTTTAAGGATGAATGAGTTTACTTTACTTCCATCTATGTTCTATTCCATTATGAGAAATGCAAAATGGAAATTGTGTGTGTGTGTGTATGTGTATGTGTGTTTAAACATAATATAGTAATTAGACACTGACTGGGCAGCAGAAAGGTTAGATGTTCAATCTGTGCTATTTTAAGATGTGGGAACAACTGCTTTCTCTGTGTTGATGTCCTCTGAAATCCCAGCTAGTATGAGGAGAATTTCCAATTGAACATGCGAGAGCCACTAACTTTTCTGAAGCTCTCCTTCTTAAATGGGCCTTGTGTTTAGGAATCAGTTTACAGTTTCAGGATGCTCCTGGGCATTTATATTTGGAATACTGCCTGTGATGGAAAGGTGAGGCCTCCTGTTAGTGTGCACAGAGCAGCCCCTTCTGTAAGAATAGACATAGAACAGCTTGTCTGCTGATGAGAGTGGTGTTAAAATTATACTCTGGTTGTAACAGGAGGGCCCAAGAAGTTTACTTGAGGTTGACAATATAAGTTTATAAGTTGGGTAAGTTCACATTTCTGTTTACCTAATTCTAAAGAGTATTTTTTCATCAGGATTAGAGCATTTGATTGTCAATCAAGCCAAATATATTAGACTTGCCAACAACCACTTTCATTATATCATATTACTGTATTTAGGGATATAGAGATCTATAATTAACAAAAATAAATGATGATTTGAGGTAAACTCAAGTTATCAGATATATTGCCTTTTTTGTTAAGAAATCTGGTAGGTAAACTACCATTCTGTTCTTGAGCCTTTCTTAGAAATGTATTCTATAACATGTAAATTATGACAGCTCATGTCAGTGGAGATACAATTTTTAATTCAAATTTAAATACTGTAGAACACTATTCTGTGTAATTGTACAAGTCTTTTGGGCAAGGATGTATCATTTAAAACATTCTATAAACTGCTTCGTGGTTGATTTCATAATTTCTGTTTAAGGGTCACAATCTGTTAACTTGCTTACACAAAATATAAAAAATGTCATACAAAATGTTACTGATGGATGTATTGTCTGAATTTAAATATAATTTTAGAACTGAAATAAATATGACCTTAAGAAGGCAGGTAGATCACTAATACCATCAAGGAAATAGGTGGATGAAGTGAATGTAGCTTCAAAAATGTCAAACCATAGATTCTATAGTAATTTTAACAAGGACAGCAGGTCAAATGTGAAAGGAACTAATTGCTTTTGTGGTTATATGTCGTCCTAGGAAGAAGATAAAACTTCAAGTTGTAATTGCTGATCATTATAACTTCCATGAATCTCATGATTTTTGAATGAAAGTCTTGACTATGAAAGCTTTTGCCTTGCTTCTTTTTTTTCAAATGCCTAAATTGATTCACACATTAATTTAGTAAATATTTATTGTGTTACAATATGTAAGGTACTGGGCCAACCATGGTTACAGTTTATAAAAAGTAAAAACATAAATGCCGCACAGGAAAAGAAAATTTGAGAATAAAAGTTTGGATGGTTAAGCATGAAGATTCTATTTCACTTGTATTAATACTGTTCTATAAACGCAACTGTGAGATTTTGTAATTTAAGGTCAGGAGGCCCCATACCTTGAACGATAAGCATGTGATTCAGACACAAGTGACTGACTACAGGATGTTTCACCAGCAAAAGTAATTACTGATTCTATTCCCATTAGAAGAGAAATATAAATTAGTTAATGATTTTCTTTCCTTATCATTTTTAATTTAATGATCCTGAAAATGTTAGATAGCTGTTTGCTCTTAGAATTACAGAAAAGTCAAGGAGTGCATTTTTTCAAAAACTTTAATGGATTTTTAAGTCACTGTGTCATGAAAGGTTAGCAAATTTCTATGGTCATTCTAATTAAAGTGCAGAAAATGCTTTTTGAATAGATGTCAGATAAATAGTTTTAGAAATACTCTTTTACAAATTACTTTTGTCAGATACATAGTAACTTAAATTTATAATGTATAGACACTTTAAGAAAATCTATTATGCCTCTGTTATATCATTCGTGACAGTGATCTCCAGGTAATTTTCCTAATTCTTCTGTGCTAAGGGCACACATTAAATATAAAAGAAATGCCAATGAAATAGCATGTTTAACCCAGTCATTAGGCATTCTCTTTATACCTTGTTTTTATCAAAATGATTAAACTACTTTAGATAAAACATTTCGTCCAGAAGACTTGGGGCAGGTGACGATCAACAATACCATATTAGAAAGATAATGACATAATTTAGTTTAAAAGAAAACAGAAATAAAGTTTATAATGTTATTTTTTAGCCTTGAAAGTGACTGTATATTAAAAGGCATTAATATGGCCTCTCCATTTTAAAGTTCATTATGCTTATTAGAAGAAATTCATAGATAAGAGGTATTTTTAAGGAACAAGGATGGGTCAGACAAGTAAAAGATGATTCTCCCCACTATTTATCTTCAAGTTGAGGCAGGCACAAGGATAGAAGTCCCTCTGCGTCTAAATCAGAGGAGCAGGCACAGGAAAAATAAATGGATACGAGCCAAATTTTGCAGATCTGCTTTCATATTCTTGCTTTTGATTTTTCAATTTGTGAGGACTACTTTAGTTAAGGATTTTTAAAAAATTATGCTTTGTGATCTTACAGCCAGATGAAAATAGCCCTTCATATGCATCATTATGAAGATAAAATCCTATTGCCTAATTTATTTATATTCTTACTAAGCTAAATATCTATGAACTTCTAGCAGCATCTAGGAATCATTCATCTTTGGAATGGTTTAACATAAGGTATGTATGGGCATACTTTCATTTAATTAAGTCCACATTTGATTACACAATTGTACATGGATGTGTGAATATAAGACTGGTAAAACATACTGTTTATAGTGTATACTTATATAATTTTTTTCTTTAAATTTTTCTTCCATTTTATTAATACAATCGTACTTATATTCATCATAATATTTGAAAGCTTTAAACTTAGATGTTTATATAATATCAAGTATATTTTGTATATATATTATTACAATTTATGAATATTAAGTATATGTAATTATGGGGTATGTAATATATATTGCTGATGATATATCAGCATGATAATTATTTAAATTATTGATGAATCTCCAAGGTAGGTATTCTAGTAGCTTGATAGATTTGGCTAAGCAAATTACTTCTGTATGTTTTGTTAACAAGGCCAAATGAATAAAATTGTAAATTATGAAGAAATTTTAACTTCAAAGAACGAATACCACTGGCATGTTGATTCATGTTAAAAAATAGCTTTTTGAAATTATTATAAGAAATAGCTCAATCCATAGTTCTTTTGACCTAATGTAACATGTTAAACAGTCTTTTTCACATTTTCAAAAGTTGATTGAATGACATATCTATGAAGTTCAGGAAAGTTATATGACCTGATTGTCATTTTAAAAGGATCATTCTGTATATTATTATTATACCATTCTTCTGAAGACTATAAATTCTTAAATGGATTACCCAAACTTGTGTGTAGATGACAGACTTCGGGTAAAAAAGGTAGAAATAAGGAAACCAGTTAGAAACTTACTGTAATAATAAGAGATGAGAGATGAGGACAATTTGGACCAGGATGATAACAGTGAAAATACTAGTGAAAGTTGTTGATTTGTGGCTACATTTTGAAGGGAAGGGATTTGCTGACAAACTAAGTGTGGAGTATGGAAGATGGTAGTCCAGGATGCTCTCAAGTTTGTTTGCTTACACCTGGAAGAATAAATTTATCAGTTACCAAATAGAGAAGATTGGTGCAGCTCAGATTTGGAAAGGAGAATCAGGAATTCAATTTTGGACTTGTTAAGTCTGAGATCCTATTAGACAAAATTACTTAGGAGGCAGTTGGATGCATAGATCTAACGTTCAAGTGAAAGGTGTGGGATAGACATATATTTTGTCAGTCATCTGTGTGTAGTGATTTTAAGGCATGAAACTTGGTGAGAACGTCTTAGTGAGTGCAGGCAAAGGAGTCTAATGACTGACCTTAGGCATGGCAGCAGTAGGGAGGGGAGGTAAGAACACTAAAGGAGAGTAAATAAGTGACCAGTGAGGTAGTTATGAGAAGAACAAGATACAATAGTAGTGCTTTTTTATTCCTTCCAGTTTTGTTGAGATATAATTGACCTATAGCACTATATAAGTTTATAGTGTATGGCATAATGATTTGATGTACATACATGGTGAAATGATTATCAGAATAAGTTTAGTGAACATTCATCAACTCACATATCTACGAAATTAAGGAAATATAAAGAGAAAGATGGTAGTATTTTTAAAACCAAAAGAATACTGAAGAAATGTGTCAATTACTTATGAGAAATCAAATAGGGTGAGCTGGAGAGAAAACATAGACAAACGAAACAATAAGCTTAGCAATGTGAAGGTCATTGTTGACCCTGACAAGAGTTGTTTTATGGCAAGGGTAAAAAGCTTGTTATATATACACAAAGACTTTTTCGTAAAGTATATATTCTTATATATATATATGTGCTTATATATGGAATATGTGTTTGTGTATGTAAACAACAGACAATGTAATGTATTGCTACAGTGATGTTAAGTAAAAAAGGTTTGAAAATCATTGTTTGAGAGGGCTTTTACCATCTTTTTCCATGTTTTACTAATATTGAGCTTCCATTAGTTTTTTTTTTTTTTTAAGAAATTCACGTTCTTTTTTATTTATTTATTTATGACTGTGTTGAGTCTTCGTTTCTGTGCGAGGGCTTATCTCCAGTTGCGGCGAGTGGGGACCACTCTTCATCGCGGTGCGCGGGCCTCTCACTGTCGCGGCCTCTCTTGTTGCGGAGCACAGGCTCCAGACGCGCAGGCTCAGTAATTGTGGCTCACGGGCCCAGTTGCTCCGTGGCATGTGGGATCTTCCCAGACCGGGGCACGAACCCGTGTCCCCTGCATTGGCAGGCAGATTCTCAACCACTGCGCCACCAGGGAAGCCCCCCATTAGTTCTTATGAAAGCTCATTAGCCTGTGCTCTGTGCTTAGAAATATATAAAAAGGTTCATTCTCTTTTGTAGAGTAGCCAAACAGATGATTAAACAGGAAAACAACATCGGATGTATATTATAAAGTTACTGAATACCAGCCTATGAACTATTTGGGAGGAAAAGTATAAGGCATTTGAAGACACATGCTTAAGGTAGATCTGTTTAGAAAGCAGTATTCGGAAAAATAATTGAGTAGGTGAGTTAAAATTATATCAGAGAGGACTATGAATGACACACACTTTTTATTTTTTGAGATGATTAGGATCCTATTGGATTTTTGATTAGATGAATTAAATGATCAGTATGGCATTTGAGAGAGATAATTAAGTGCTGAACAGCATGGAATAGGTTAACTCAATAAAACCGTGATTCCAACATGTGAACAATACAGTCATTCAATGTGGTTATCTAGGGTTAAAAGAAGTCATTCAATAAACACTACTTGTTTTTCTTCCCATTGTTTCTCTCAGCTGTCTTGTGTGTGTGTGTGTGTACATAATTACCTCCCCTCCCCAACTCCCGTTATCTTCCATCTCTAATATTCACTAATTCTAAACCAGGATTCTGCACACTGTCTCTTAATTGTCACTGCAGTAGACTTCTAAGGGTACACGGAGCTTGACTTAGGGGAGTGGCCCTATTACAAAGCAGAAGAAAATGATGCAAGCTGGGGTGCATTATGTCAGAGTCTTTTAAAGAATATCGACATTTTTTTTTAAACATCTTTATTGGAGTATAATTGCTTTACAATGGTGTGTTAGTTTCTGCTTTATAACAAAGTGAATCAGTTATACATATACATATATCCCCATATCCCCTCCCTCTTGCCTCTTCCTCTCACACTCCCTATCCCACCCCTCTAGGTGGTCACAAAGCCCAGAGCTGATCTCCCTGTGCTCTGCGGCTGCTTCCCACTAGCTATCTATTTTACATTTGGTAGTATATATTAGTCCATGCCACTCTCTCACTTCGTCCCATCTTACCCTTCCCCCTCCCCGCGTCCTCAAGTCCATTCTCTACATCTGCGAGGAATATTGACATTTTAAAACCAAGAAAACATGTTCAAAAAATAAGTTGAAGACTCAAAGCAAAGAATTCAGAGTTTAAAGATGCACAAAGATGGTAATGGAATTGGAAATGGTATGGAACAAGTGAAAAAGGTGTAGAGTAATTATGTAGAACATCCATAGTGCATCTCCGTTTCAAGTATATCAGATGTAAATGAGCGACAAGCCCATCTGTCTTCTATGTATAGAGATTGGGTAGGTTTAAGCTTAAGATTCTAGCAGCATGTTGAGCCCCTAAAAGTAATGGGACAGTCTTACTGAGTAGCTGTTATGGGATTAAAATAAGAATGTGGGTTAAGACTTTTTAATTTAATATTACAGCCCTTCTTTTGTTTATATGCTATGATAAAATTTAATTACAGCAGGACCTTCTCCAAGATGCCATAACTAAACTTGTAAGATTCTTACTAACTTTTTATTTCTATTTGTATGACTTCTATTTTTAGTCTCATGCCTTTTGTATTTCTTTTAGTCTCTTTAAAAAATCGATGAGTACATATTTATTGTTTCTTCTGAACTTCTTGAATTTCTAGTTCAAAACATAGGTTTAACATATGATTATTGTCTAGGTTTCCTTCCTCATTTGTTTTTATTTCAACAAATGCCTATGGAATGCCTTCCATGTCTACATATTATTCTTGCTGTTGAAATTATAGTAATAAACAAAAATGGAAAAAAAAAAAAAAACCCTGCTCTTGTGGAGCGTTTTAGTGAGAAGATAGTATAGGAGCTAAGGAAAATGTCAAGAAAAGGATGGGAACTAGTTGGGTGGGGGTTTGCAATTTTAGAAATGATGAACAAGGAAAGTCAGGTTAAAAGGGCGTATTTAAATTAAGACCTGAAAAAGCAAGAGAGAGGACATACAGATATCTGCAAAGAATATGTTCCAGGCTGAGGGAACAGAAAGTATGAATGCCCACTAAGACATAATCTCAAAAGAATTCATGACCCTTTGCAGTAAAATTAGAAGCATGTTTGTCTTCTATGTTTTATATAACTTGAACTAGTAAAAATATTCAATTTATAGAAAAATTATTAATAGGATTTAATTCTCCCATCATTAGATTCTTTTAACTGACACATAATTTGTTCTCTATAATTTAAATTTCTTTGTTTTTCTTCAAGTTTTATTGAAATATAATTGACATACATCACTGTAAAAATTTAAGGTGTACAGCATAATGATTTGACATATATACATCATGAAATGATTATTATAGTAAGTTTAGTGAACATCCATCACCAAATATAGATACAAAATATAGATACTAATTCTATTTAAAGAAATAAAAAAAATTCTTGTGATGAAACCTCTTAGGATTTATTCGCTTAACTTTCATGTACAACATATAGCAGTGTTAATTATATTTATCATGTTGTACATTACACCTGTAGTACTTATTTATCTTATAACTGAAAGCCTGTACCTTTTGACTGCCTTTATCCAATTCCCCTCTCCTCATCCCCGCCTCTGGTAACCACAAATCTGTTCTCCTTTTCTGTGAATTTGTTTGTTGGTTTTGGAAGTATAATTGACCTACAATGCTATTGTATGTTAGTTCCTGTTATACAACATAGTGATTTGGTATTTCCACACATTTCAAAATGATCAGCACAATAAGTCTAGTTATGAAATGCACCATACAAAGATATTACATAGTATTGACTGTACTCCCCATGCTCTACATTTCTTACCCGTGACATTTATTTTGCAACTGGAAGTTTCTACCTCTTAATCTCCCTTACCTATTTTTTCTTTCCTCCATCACCCTCCCCTCTTACAACCACCTGTTTGTTCTCTGTATCTATAACTGTTTCCCTTTTGTTATGTTTGTTCATTTGTTTTTATTTTGTTTAGATTCTACATATAAGTGAAACATACAGCATTTGCCTTTTCCTGTCTGACTTATTTGTCTTAGCATAATACCTCCTATATTCATCTATGTTTATCACAAATGGCAAGATTTCATTTTGTTTTTCAGGCTGAGTAATATTACGTTATATATATGTTATATATATTGATATATATGTATTTATGTATATATAAATATATATAAACATCTTTATCAATTCATTTGTTGATGGGCACTTAAGCTGCTTCCGTATCTTAGCAACTGTAAATAATGCTGCAATGAACATTGGGGTGCATATATCTTTCCTAATTAGTGTTTTTGTATTCTTTGGATAAATACCCAGGAGTGGAATTGCTGTATCTTATGGTAGTTCTATTTTTAATTTTTTGAGGAATCTCCATACTGTTTTTCACATTGGCTGTATCAATTTCCATTCCCACCAACAGCGCACAAGGGTTTATTTTTTTCCACATCCTTGCCAGCATTTATTATTTTTTGTCTTTTTGATAATAGCCATCCTCACAGGTGCGCAATGATATCTCATTGTGGTTTTGATTTGCATTCTCCTGATGATTAGTGATGTTGAGCACCTTTTCATGTGCCTGTTGGGCAGCTGTGTATCTTCTTTGGAAAAATGTATATTCAGATCCTCTGCCCTTTTAACTGAGTTGTTTATTTTTTGATATTGAGTTGTATGAGTTCTTTGTCTATTTTGGTTATTAACCCCTTATTGGATATATCTTTTGCAAATATCTTCTCCCATTCCATAGGTGACCTTTCCGTTTTGCTCATAGTTTCCTTCTCTGTGCAAAAGCTTTTTAGTTTGATGTAGTTCCATTTGTTTATTTTTGCTTTTGTTTCCCTTGCCTGAGGAGACATACCCCCAAAATTATTACAAAGACCCATGTCAAAGAGCTTACTGCCTATGTTTTCTCCTAGAACTTTTATAGCTTCAGAACTTATATTTCTGGATTAAGTGTTTAATCCATTTAAAATTTTTTTTGTACATAGTGTGAGAGAGTAGTCTAGTTTAATTCTTTTGCATGTGCCTGTTTTCTTTTACAGAATTTTTTATAGAAAAAAGTATTAATAGTATTTAATTCTCCCCATTATTAGACTCTTCTAACTGGCAATAGTTTGTTCTCTATAATTGACCTTTCTTAAAGTCCTGAAAGGTAAATTTCAATATCAAAGTACCAACATGAACCTTAAAGACTTATTTCATCAAGAACCATTTTTGAAATAATGTTACTTCCTGTGTAAGGTTTACTGAAGGTGATGAAATTCACTCTGGACATAAAAAAAAAATCATAACGTTTATTTTCTCTACAGATCTTCCATTATTCTTTGTTCTATCTGTCTTCTTTAATAAGTACAATTTCAGAATAGATTGTCTTCACTATCACTAAAGATCCAGCTTTTCTGGTGAAAGCTTCAGAGATTCTTTTATTGACTTTCAGGCCTGGGAGAGGAAATGTTAACCTTTTGGCCTCTCTCTGGTAAAATACATGAGTTTCATTTTTCTTTTATTTGTCGTAACAAATTATAATTTGTGGTATGGCTCCCCTGGAAGATTACATCCAGATTGAAATTAAGAGTTGTTTAAGGCCTCATTACCTTTGAAGGAGTTTTAATTTTAAATATCTCTTTAATAAAGAAGGTATACATGCAGTAATAGCTTTTTTAAAAGATTAATTAAAAAGAATAAAATATATGAAAATATATATTCAACTCATTATCTAAATTGATATTGATAAAGTAGAATTAATCCATTCACTTTATTCATTTTGTTTTTAGAAATAAAATAAATGTACTTTTTATTCTTTAAGAAAGGGAAATAGGATAGCACTATTATTGTTATTCTAATTTTATTATAATTTTGTTTACTTTTTCTCAGAGTTTGTCCTCCATAGTAGAAAAATAAGTAAGATATAGTGTTACGGTTATTTTTTTCAGCTTAATTCAGTTGGAAAAGTAAAGTGTTCACTATAGCATGTATAAATATTAACTATTGGTTGTAAGACTGGGTTGATGAAATTGCACAGATCAATCATAGAGGTTGTTAATGCAAATGAAACATAGATATGAGCCTAGTAAAACTCCATGCTCTTGAAAAGCAGGTATTATAGGCAGAAGCGTAGTGAAGTCCTGAAAATATTATGCACACATGGACACATTTAGAAAATTTTGGTTAGACAGACATTATAAATAGCTGGAAGTTCCTCTTGGGCGAGATGGCCATTTTGGAGAAGGTTTATAATCTTGATTTAGGGTTCAGAAACTTAGATTGGACAAAAGAGTGAAAAGGAGGAAATTCACATATGATGACAAAGTAAATGTAGAAAATAGATTCTCAGGGCACACTTTCATTGTCAGGGTTTTTAGGAAAGTTAGGTGGGAATACTAGATATTGGAGAAACAACTAGACATGCCCAGTTTCAGAGTGTAAGTAGCTATTACAATATTAAAACTAGAGAGAAAAAAAAGAGAATTGATTAATTAAGGAAATTAACACTGGCCTCGGGTCTTAGGGATAAAGCTAAAACAGGAAGAATGTGAGAGCAGAAGAGATGAATAGGAAGGTTACAAGGATCAGGTATCCAGAGTGTGCTGCTATTGGATGCAAGTGCTTAATAATAATAATAGAGTGAAAGGGAACTGAGAAACTTGGAATAGACTAGGCTCTAATATTGAAAAACAATTATGTTTATAGTTTGCTGTTCCCGAAATCAGAATTTAGGGCCAATGGGTAGAGATTTTAAAAAGACATAATTTAGTTCCAATTTTGAACTAATTTCCTCTATTTAAGGCTATATAAAATTTGAATTAGACCTTACCAGGGAGTGAGTCCCTCATCAATAGAGTTATGTAAATAGGTTGAATTATCACTTAAGTGATAGTGTATTGAGATTTTCTATAATGTATAGAAGTCACCAGGAAATTATATTGCAAAAACTTCCAACTTTTTAAAGAATAGTGGGCTTTTGGGGGGCAGGACGGGAAAGGGGGTAATCAGCAGGGATTAGAACTCAACACAAAGATAAGATTGTGGGTAATAAATGTGGTTTAAGTGAAATGAATATAAATTGCATATGAATTCAGTTGAGTCAGCATTATCTGTCAGTCTCTTCAGTTGTTGGAATTGGTACCTGAGCGTAGAAGTTATAAGCCCTGACCTGGAGTCAGGTTGGCTACATTTGAACAGTTTTAAGAACTTCAGATTCTCAACCTTGTTACCTTGACAAGAATTTTAGTTATGATACACTTTGAATAAAATGATTACATTACTACATTAACACTGAATACATTTCTCTAGGGCATCGTTTATCTTACAATTTTAAAATTTTAAGAGCATTGCTGTACCTCTTTTTTATGTGAATAATTTTAATATCCATTTTCTCAAAGAAATGAGAATAAACCTCACTGTAGATAAATCACGTTTCAGTAATTGACAAAACAATCACATTCATTATCGTTTTATTTGAGTTATCAATTGAGCTATCTCTATAGTTAATTAACCAATTCAGTGAGTATTTTGGGGGTATCAACTGTATACATGCTTGAGGGCTAGACATAGTAGAAGGATAAAAAGATATAGAAGACACTGCCAGTGAGCAGCCCAGAGGTTAACAGAGAAGACAGGCATATACATAGATTATATGCATACCATATGTGGCAAGGCTTCTGATAGTTTTTTTTTTTCTTTTGAATGGAAAACAGAAGAGAAAAAGAGTGTTCCACAATTTAAGTAGCATTTTGCGAATTATCTACTATTAAGGAATTTTTGATAGGTAAAATTGGAAAGAGAAACATTCCAGGAAAAGAAGAAAGCAGTCACTGCCTTGGGTATGAGTGAGGTCTTGATCATGAAATTTGAGTGGTCTGGTGGATCTTCCTAAGAATCAGATTTAGCTACTGAGTGTAATGAATGGCAAGAGGAAGGTAGAAAAGTTATTATGAAATGCAAAGATTTTTAGTTGTTGTTGTTGTTGTTGTTTTAATTAATTAATTAATTTTATTTTATTTTTGGCTGTGTTGGGTCTTCGTTTCTGTGCGAGGGCTTTCTCTAGTTGCGGCAAGCGGGGGCCACTCTTCATTGCGGTGCGCGGGCCTCTCACTGTCACGGCCTCTCTTGTTGGGGGAGCACAGGCTCCAGACGCGCAGGCTCAGTAGTTGTGGCGCACGGGCTTAGTTGCTCCGCGGCATGTGGGATCCTCCCAGACCGGGGCTCGAACCCGTGTCCCCTGCATCAGCAGGCAGACTCTCAACCACTGCGCCACCAGGGAAGCTTTTAGTTGTTTTTTTGAAGGTGAAAATATTTTTAGTGTTTTTTTATAATGTAAGTAATTATGCTCGCATGAAAGCAAAACAATATGGTCATCTGTAGGTAGAAATATAACTCTCCTCTCTAATCTTTCTTTCCACTCTCATCCCCATCCCTTTCATCCTACCAGACTCTGAGTCAGTCAGTGATAACACTTTCTTGTAAAGTCCTCCTGACTTTAAAAAATAAACAGGTAATAAACATGTATATTAACACAAATAGAATCATTCAATCCGTAATACTGTGTAACAATTTTTTTGTTTAATTAGTATAACATGGACATTTCACATATTAGTACTTATGCCTATATGTTCTCCTTTTATGTGATTGTCTGATATTCCATTGTGTAAATATACTATAATTTGATTGACCAATCCCTAATAGATATGCATTTAACTAGTTTCCAATTTTTCACTGTTACAAATATGACTACCACAAAGTCCCATTATTAACTACATTTTATTTAATTAGGCTAAATTCTTAAAAGAGCAGTCTCATCATGAAGGGGTTATACACATTTTAAGCCTGGATATATATTGTATACTGCCTTTCAAAAAGTTTTATATATGTGTCCTTCTAACACAATACATGAGAGTGCCTGTGTTGCCACACCCTGGCCAAAATCACAATAACAACCATTTCAGCACTTACCAACATAATAAATAAAAAATAGTGTATCTTAAACTTGTGAATATTTGATTATCAGTGAGGTTAAACAATGTTTTATTTGGATATTGCTTTCATTGAAAACTGCTTATTTATGTCTTTGGGGCATTTATTGTTCTATAGGGTATTCATTGTTCATCTTAGAGCTCCTTAAGATTATCAACATCCTATATATTCTATCATATGTGTTGAAAATATTTTTTTCTTGCTCTGAATATAACTTTGTTATGCTGTCTTTTATTCATACAGAAATTTGTGATATTAAGTAGTAATTTTTGTCAATCATTTTGCATGTGGCTACAGAGGGTAAACAATGGAGGTAAGAATGCAGAATCTTGAACCAGAAAGCTTGGGTTAAGATATTAACCCTACCATGACTTAATATCCCTGTGCCTTAGGTCTGTACCTCTCAATAGTTCCTTTCTCATAGAGGGGTAGTGGGTACACATAAATCAACAGAGGTAAAAATACTTAAGAGAGTGCCTGTTATAATTAAGTACTCAATGAATCTTAGTTCCTCTTGTTATTATAGTTCACATAAATATATTTTTTTCCCTTAGTTTATTGGTTAAAGCATCCAGAACAGGGGAAATGGTTAGAATGAGAGTGGCAATTTTTTTTTTTTGTTACTGTCACTAATGGAAACTGTCTTTAAGTTCTAAATGTTAAGAAAAATTTGAATTTTCTGAAACCATGGATGATTTTAATTTTGTTTTTGAAAGAGTCATTTGTTTTTGTTACTACAGTGATGCATACTTTTGTCATAAATTTAGTAAATTCAGAAAATTATGATGCAAATATAAATATTATCTGTTATCATAACCCCAAACAATGAACATTTAAATTTTGGTGGGTATCTTCACGTCTTCAGTTCCTGCACAAATTAGTATTTTATTTAAAAATACAAAATCAGATTTTGCATTCTTTTTTATAACTGATTATTTAATAATAGCAATATTATTATACCTGGAATCATAGCAATATTTCTGAATAAGAATAAGAAATTTCAGTGGAGGAGGGATCAAGATCAGATATATTCTTAGAAAAACTTCAGTAGTATATTTGAATGATGGATTATAGTGAGAAAGAGTTGATAGGAAAAAAGCTTATATAGAAAGTGTATCAACTTATATTAGGCTTCTGCTAGTCACCGAAAAAGAAAAAAAAAAGACCATAAATTAACTGTGGTTTAAAGAAGATAAAAATATATTTCTTCCTCAAGTAAAAGAAATCTGGAGGTAGTCATTTTATAGCTGAGATGGCTCTCTGAGCATTATCATCCCACAATTCTTCGATCTATAATAGTTCCTCCTCCATCCTGAGCATTTGAATTCTGCCATAGTCCAATGTGGCTGCTTGAGTTCCAGCTACCATGTCATAATTCTATCCGACAGGAGAGAGGAACAGATAAAAAAAAAAAAAAAAAAAGAACTATACTCTTCCTTAAATGTACTCTTCCTAAAAGTTGTACACACTACATCCACCTATATCCTATTGTCCAAAGTTTTTCACTATGAACACATTTAGCTAAAGGGAGGTTAACAAATTTAAAATCAGTGACTCCATAATTAAGAAAGAACGAGAGAACAAATTATGACTCTTGGACTAAGTAGGCTTTTCAGTGGTTAAGATTTGGAATAAATAGGACTTGAACTGGAACAGTAAAAGCAGAAAGAAGGGAATGGATACAAATTTATCAAAATTTCTTTTTCACTTAGCTCCAATATTTGTTCTTGGCACCATAGAAAAACATTTTAAAAACTAAGTTATAACTTACATAGAGGAAAGTGCATCAATGCTCCATCTAATGCTTAATGTTGTTTATATATGTATATATGTGAAGATGTGCAATATTTCCATCACTTCCAGAAGGTTCCCTCATGCCTCTTCCCATTCAATAACTGCTTCCATATGATCCACTATTTAATTTCTATTAAAATAGACATATTTTGCCTGTTATTGAACTTCATCTAAATACAATCACAATATGCACACTTTTGTGATGGGCTTCTTTCTCTGAGCACACAGACTCTGAAATTTATCCAGAAAAACAACATATTGATGAGGGAAAATATCTATTACCTGAAAAGAATAAACTTTAACTGTTTTATGTTATCTGGTAAAATTTCCAAATGAACAGGACTTCAGCATGCATACACATCTGAAAAAAAATGGTGAAAGTGTGCTTCATTTTTCTTCTCTGCCTTGCCATTCTTTCAGTGAATGTGGTATGCTAAGGTGCGTGACCGTATGTGAGAGAGGGTTAGAGTAAAATAAAGAATTGCTTTAACACCTAAACCCAAAATGCCTTCTCGTGTATGCAAGGAATTACACAGAATCAGGAAAATTGATATTCTTAGGGTGGGCAGAGGATTGGGCAGGTCTGAAAATTGAATATTTTTGGCAGAATTTAACGCTATTAATTTGTTGACTACATTCCTTAGTCAAAAATGTTATGTCATTGGGGAAACTGAGCAGAAAAAGGCTAATATTGTGAATGTTAAGTGCTTGCATATTTGTCCATTCTTAAATTTATTTTAGAAGCATTTATGTACTCATTTATGTTTCCTCAAAAGTTGCTCATTATTATTCTAAAAGGGCAACCAAAGGAATGCATCTAAATGGGAAATGTATAAGAAATAATTAAAATTACCAACAGAATAGAGAAAGCTAAAGACCCTTTGTAATCATCAAAGCATCAGAGTGTTCAGTTCTTTAGATTAAAGCAAGTGTTCAGCACTCTTAAAATTTCTAAGTAATTAAATGGGTTCTGTAGTTTGGCTACTGTGACTATAATCTTGCTGATATGGATGGTATTTTATTAATGATATCTCAAGGGGAATTTGCAGTAGCTTGAAAATTAATGAAATATTAATAACCAACAACCAAAGAAATGCAGATATGTCTGCTTTGGAAAAGACGTGACCTACATGCTCCTTACGTTAAAAGCTTTTTATTTATTTTTTTATTTGTATTTGCATTTTAAACATGACAATGTATGCTATAACTTAATGAGTGGGCATTTCATTGGAAATATAGTGTGCATATTACGTGGTCTTTGAAAAACCTTTGTGCAAAACATTATTTGGGTAACTTGACATGTTTGGGTGTTAACAAAATAATTTTTTGCAGTGAAAGAAGTGGTTTGTATTTTCATATAATGTAATATGTGACATACTTCTGTGATCAGAGGAAATAAGCTGAACTGCTTTGAATTCAAGTTAAAAACAGATGTTTCATCTGCAGAAGGAGGATGGCTAACCTGCTGAAGAGGATTCTCTGTGATATTATATGGCAGGGCATGAAATTCCTGAGTAGTGAAAAGTCAAATTTTCACTCATAAAAGGGAAGAACTCTACCTACCCTAAGGCATCACTCTATTGTAGAGAAGATCCCTGTCCCTGAAGGGATTATACAGATATAATGTGTTGAGAGTAGCAATACAGAGGTGATACATGGTCAAATGCTAAATTTCACCTAGTTTATTGGAGGAAATATCACCTTCACCAAGTCATTTAAATTCTTATTTGAAGACATAGTTTTAAGCAATTACATAAGCATTAAAAATGGGCAGAAGAACTGAATGGACATTTTTCCAAAGAGGAAATGCAAATGGCCAACAGGCACATGAAAAGATGCTCAACATTGCTAATCATCAGGGAAATGTATATCAAAACCATAATGAGATATCACCTCACACCTGTCAGAATGGCTATTATCAAAAAGAACACAAATAACAAATGTCCGTGAGGATATGGAGAAAAGGGAACACTTGTACACTGTTGGTGGGAATGTAAATTGGTGCAGCCACTGTGGAAAACAGTACGGAAGTTCCTCAAAACTACCATATGACCCAACAATTCAACTCCAGGGTATATATTCAAAACACCCGAAAGCACTAATTCAAAAAGATACATGCTGTTCTCCATCGAAGCAGCCGCATAGCACAGGGAGATCAACTCAGTGCTTTGTGACCACCTAGTAGGGTGGGATAGGGAGGGTGGGAGGGAGGGAGACACAAGAGGGAAGAGATATGGGGATATATGTGTATGTATAGCTGATTCATTTTGTTATAAAGCAGAAACTAACACACCATTGTAAAGCAATTATACTCCAATAAAGATGTTAAAAAAAAATCTTGGATCAAAACAAACAAAACAAAAACAAAAACAAAAAAAAAGATACATGCACCCCAATGTCCATAGCACGTTATTTACAATTTCCAAGATATGGATGCAACCTATATGTCCATCAACAGATGAATGGATAAAGAAGATGTGGTATGAATATGCAATGTAATACTATTCAGCCATAAAAAAGAACAAAGTTTTGCCATTTGCAGCAACATAGATGGACATGGAGGGCATTATGCTAAGTAAAATAAGTCAGAAAAGGACAAATACTGTATGATAAACTTACATGTAGAATCTAAAAAATACAACAAACTAATGAATATAACAAAAAAGAAGCAGACTTACAGATATAGAGAAGAAACTAGTGGTTACTAGTGGTGGGGGCAGAGGGGCAATATAGGGGTGGGAAAGTGGGAGGTACAAACTATTGTGTGTAAGATAGGCTCAAGGATGTATTGTACAACACGAGGAATATAGTCAATATTTCATAATAACCATAAATGGAAAGTAACCTTTAAGAATTGTATAAAAATTTTTTTATAAAATAAGGAAATTATACAAAGTAAATTATGTCTAACTTGTCTTAGGTAATTGTTGTGTGTGGGGGAGGGCAATTACCATAAAGTATTAACCTTTATATTGACCTGCTATTTAACATATATGGCTTAGCATGACTCTGAATTTATTTTTCACTAAGAATGGAGAAAAATAGCTTTTGTGATCATTTGAGAATTTATTTTTTTTTCTACAAACTGGTGGGAATTTTTATACTCCTAACTCAGAACATCTTAACACAGGCCCAGATTTTTAGAACAATTAGTGTTCTCAAGAAAGAACAGAAGGAGAAAACCTTTTTTCTTTTTTTTAAACTGACATTTGCATAGACTTCTATGCAAAGCCATAAGTTGGTACACATATAATTCTATTATTAGGCTCACTGCAAAATAATTCATTTTCCCTGTGTACATTATATCCATCCGTGAACTTGAATGTTGTAATTTGTGATGTGGAAATGTCCTAACAAACTGAGCATTAATTATAGCAAGATCAAATACAAAGACTTTACAGAAGTACTAATGATGAGAAAGGTTTTATCCTTTTCATATATAATTTTTTTTTCATTTGAGGAAATGTTATTTAGCAAGCATGGAATGATATTTTTAGTCTAGAGAGTTAATTAATAATTCATTCATGAATAATCATTAAAAGCAATTATTAAAATGTATGTCTCACTTCACAAAGCACAACATTAAAATGTGTGTGCTTATTTAATCTGGTGATGTTTATTTGCAGGCCTGCTTCTTGTACCCTCTGCATCTCTTAGTACCATCCTTACTTAGTAGCCTTATTAGTACCTTATCAGTACCCTTTGGACATTTTTCTCTCCTCTTTCTTTCTCTCCATATATTTCTATACAGTGAACACATAGTCTTATGAATCTGTGTTTACTAGGTTAGTGTTGCCTATAAGAAGAAAAAGTAATAGCCACAGTTGTTAATTAAATTTATGTTCACCATAATGTAATTTATTTAGACAGAATTTTAAAAGTTATTTGTAACAGAAATGTATATCCTTTGCTTATAAATGTAAACACATTAGAGAGCTTTTGCTTAATTTAGATTTCCTTAATTCATTTTTGAAATAAGATTTGAAGTGTTGTCCTATACTTACTGCTCAAAATGCCATTTAATATAGATGTAGTACATGAGAATATGTATGGCTCTATGCTCCAATATTTGCACACAATAGAGTCTGAATGACCTATTTTTAAAGTTTTTCCTTGTTGTCAAGGTACTGCTTTTGTAAAAGGCCCTTTAAAAAGCATATGGTAAAGGAGTAGTGTCAAATTGATTAATCCATTGGCACAGATCAAATTATTTGATTATTTACTGGAAAACATGGGCCCAGTGAATAGGAGTTAACTCAAATATCTTTTGATATCTTAAAGTATTCTGAACTGACACCTTTTACCTCCTATGTTGTGTTTTTCTTCTCTCTCCTGATTTTATGCTCCTTGGTAGCCTGACTTTCTACAATGTTTCCAGTAGAAGTTATTTACTTCCTGTGCGATGCTGCTAAAATATGCAGCCATGATGATAGCACTAATCACACTATGATGTGATATTAGAGTTATGTTGCCACCCTAAGCTGTGAATTCTTAAAAATTAGTTCAGATCTTAAATAAATTTGTATCAGGGCCCAGCACTATGCTTGCTACATGACAGAAACTAATAGTTGCTTGTTGTCGAATGAACGGAGTAATTGAACTCCCTTCTAACTGATCCAGACAATGAGAAATCAATCTAGAGCAGGTGCTCTTCATCAAAACCTAATATTCTGTATTTCACAAGTTATAGACTCAAAGAGTCTCATTGATATCTCTGAAATTCACAGAAGTAGGGACTGAAAATATGTTTTTATCTTGTTTTATTTTGGTAAAGCAACATTGCTTGTAATAAAAATTTACCTGTAAGTTTTAAGGTGCCCCTTTGCACCTTGTGTATTCTGATTTGGAATACCCTATTTTAGTTCCATTATTTATGTGCTTCATATATATTGTAATATTTTATTTATGTGAAGGTTATTACAGTACCACAATAGGTGTTAGTGATTTCTAATTGGTCTATTAGTAATATCACTGATAGATATTAGAATATTAATCTAATAGTAATTTATTTTCTAAGTCTTTAGAAATCTTCCCTTTAATTCAGCAGTATATCTTCTAATCCTATTTTTAAAATAATATGAATACCTCAATAAGGGACTTAGTTTCGAAATAATAGGCCATATCAGTAGCAAAATATCACTTAAGTAGAATGTGAATGGTTGGGACAGTGTATTTCAATATAATGTCACAATTACGTAAAAAAAAAAAACTTAGGGGCTTCCCTGGTGGTGCTGTGGTTGAGAATCCGCCTGCCAATGCAGGGGACACGGGTTCGAGCCCTGGTCTGGGAGGATCTCACATGCCGCAGAGCAACTGGGCCCGTGAGCCACAACTACTGAGCCTGCGCGTCTGGAGCCTGTGCTCCACAACAAGAGAGGCCGCGATAGTGAGAGGCCTGCGCACCGCGATGAAGAGTGGCCCCCGCTCGCCGCAACTAGAGAAAGCCCTCTAACGGAAACGAAGACCCAACACAGCCAAAAACAAACAAACAAACAAACAAACAAACAAACAAAAACTTAAAAGACATTTTATAATCTTGATGTAACTTCAGGAAAGAATTGCATTTTTTATGTCACTGGTAAAGAGAGAGAGAAGTAAAAAGAAAAAAAAATATTTTGTAGTTAATTGACAGGAACAATGAAATGCATTGAGATAGTCTTTATTGAGTTTTATTCCCCAATCTATGGACTGCTAAATGGAAGAATTTTTTAATTAAAATTTTAGAAATCTTATTAGAATTGTATATGTAACAATAAAATGAGTGATAGACAGCAAGAAGAAGGAAACAAGTTGGAGAAAGAAACACAAAATGATGGAATGCTACAAAAATCAGATCTCAAGAAGGACAGTGGGCTCTTATTAGTTCTCAAGAAAATTAAAACCAGCAAGCCACCCAGATAAGTCAGCGGGCCTCTATAGAAATTTAAGGGTAAAATTAAACAAGATTTTGTGGGGCTACTTTTAGAAGAAACTCCTGTAGAAAGCTTAAAATCATGAAGGAAAGAGGTATACTAAATGTATTAATATAATTTATATATTAATAATATTCTAATAGAAAAATTTAATAAGTGCACTCTAACAGGATATAGAAATGTTCCTTAAATGGAGCTGAGTTTCTTTTTGTTCAATGTTGTATTTTAAGCGATGCGATTTAATTTTTACATTATTTTACCTTAGTTTAACAAACATTTATTGAAAATTCTCCTATGTGCCAGGCAATATGCTAGGTACTAGTGTTACTAAAATAACAAATTGGCCTCCACAATCTAATGAATCAAGTTTGCAGTGGTAGGGAAAAAATATAAACAGACCAGAATGCTACTAGGTGATAAAATGTTGTGTAATTAAATGCAATTAATATGTAAAATGTAATTATTATATAAAATGTAATTATTATAGGATAACAACTGGGAAGACGGATGATAACATGTTACATGAAGTTACATTTGAGCTAAATTTTGCCAGGATGAGGAGGCACATCCTAGAGCAGGAGGAAGGCAGGTTAAGCAGATGCAGAGAGAAAGGATTAGTTGTACACTGGAGTAGTTATCATATTACTCTATAGTCAACCTTGTGCCAGCTATTGTTGTAAGCTTACCATATGTCTGACATACATCAGGCAATCTGGCTTCAAGGTCTGGGCTCTTAACCACAATGCTATACTGTGTTTCATGATAATATAGTGTGTTCTGGCAGGATTGAAGCTATTCAGTGTGACTGGATCAAAGGGTTCATGTAATGGAATGGTTACAAATCAAATGACAAATATGTTAAGACTAGATTCTAAAGCGGCTTATATGCTATGACAGGGATACTTATATTTTATCTTAGAGGAAATGGTAAGTCATCAAACATTTTTATGCAGGGAGCAACATAATGTTTTTATTTTAGAAAAAAAAAATCAAGACAAGGATCCTGTTTAGGAGGTTTATGCAATAGACTTTCTGAGGAGTGAGGAAAATTGGGATTTAGACATGGTGAATGTAATGAACTTGAGACATTGTTCAGAAACTGCTGGAAAATTGAGTCAGAAAAAAATTGAGGGGTATAGTGGAAAAGACATGGACCATGACACCAAGTAATTTTTTTAAAGTATTTATTAATTCAGTCATTCAATATAATTTACAGTATGGACTTCTTTCAATATTTTACAATATTTTACAATATGGGGTTACAATTAGGGTTTCTTTCACCAAAGAACAGCCCAATAGCTGAGATAGAGAACATATAGGATCAATAAAATGATAAAAATGATCACTTATGAATATCAGATTTTAAAGATAATTCTGTATTATTTATTCACACAACATATTCAACATCATTTGTTTCCACTGTGCCATCTAGTCTAAAATGTTTGTATGAACCATTTACGCTTCAATTAAAAGACCTAGACATATCAGAAAAATCCTGAGAACCATAAAACCATGTTTAGCAATATCCACCCATGGGAACAAGAATGATTTGAGTTCTAAAACCTGAAGAGACACTACCAAATGTAAAATGGATGGCTAGTGGGAAGCTGCTGCATAGCACAGGGAGATCAGCTCGGTGCTTTGTGACATCCTAGAGGGGTGGGATAGGGAAGGTGGGAAGGAGACGCAAGAAAGAGGGGATATGGGGATATATGTATACATATAGCTGATTCACTTTGTTGTACAGCAGAAACTAACACAACATTGTAAAGTAATTATACTCCAATAAAGATATTAAAAACAAAAAACAGTGAGATACCACTTCACACCACTAGAATGTTTATAATAAAAAAGACAGATAATACCCACCCCCCAAAAAATTAAAAAAATAAACCCTGAAGAGAGAAGCATAATTAGAAATCAGCAGTTTCATTAATTTTCTAATTCTTATTGCTTCAAGTCTAAATTTTCTGTGAGATTAAGAGCTACCTATTTTCTAGATACCCTTTGTCTTCCTCTCCAGCTTAACTTGCCAACACTTTCCTTGACAGACCGTCCACGCTATAAGCATGTTTCACCTTCTGCTAAAACATATCAGATTCTTTCCTATCTAAAAAAGCCTGGCCTAAAATCTGCAAAGATAGTTGTTAAACAGAGGAAGAGCTGCTATCCAAGAAAACCCCTCATATATTCATGTAATCCTGGATATCATAGTAGGGTCTGATAACTTTAAAGAGTAATATGGATCCTGCCCCATTCCTAAACAGAGGTCATGATTGTAAATAATGCGTTTCTTTGAAAAGCAAAGAGTGCTAGTAATTTCCAGAGCAAAGCAGTGGAATTCCTCAATCATAGAGATTGATTATTATGGGATGGAATGAGCACATATAGTACGCAGACTGGAAAACATAATTTTTATGTTAACATTTGTTATGTATAACAATAAACATATGGTTTATTTGTTTTATATATTTTATTTATTGAATTGCACAAAGATTCAATTTAATAGCTGATTTGATAAAAATAAACTACTGTATAAGAATATGCCATATATATAATGGCATTCCATGTGGTTTTTAATATTATGTTTAAAATCTTACCATTTCTGGTATGCCGCTATTACAAGTTTATAAACTTTCATTTTAAAACCATATTTTACCATTTTTAAAATTTACTTTATCTTTATCACTGGATGGTGTGTATTTATATAATTGTAAATTTTGCCCTTTGCAGATCTATGTATTTGCAGAAATGTTCAATTCTTACAGATGATTATAAGATGATTTCACTGAAGAAAATATGAGTTTCAGGTCCATTTGCCAATTTTCTGCCTGGATTGTTGTTTTTATATAGCTGAATCAAAACCCTTAAGGAATATAGTGAAGAGCAGATATAATAGCTTATTAACTACACTGTCTAATTCTTTATCTACATTGGACAAAATTAACAAGTTTCTGAAAAAAATATATAGACTAAATTGCCATTTTATACAAGTTATGTTCTGTGGCAGTTCAGAATAGTTGTGTTATTCAAATCACATTCGAATTTAAGAACACTAGAACAGAAAAATAAAAACCACAGATACCTTTAGGTCAATGTGTTTGTTGTCATAAGTCTGTTGGTATATTTTCAAATTTATATTTGCTTTTATTTGCAAGTTACTGAGGATTTTTATAAGAAGACAAGCTTAGATATTGCTGTTTAAAAACTGTGATTAACATTAGTCACAGAATCAGCTAATGCTATTTTGCTGGCGCACTTTTATAATATCTATAAAAGTCTGTGCACTTGCTCCTTCACTTATGTAATTCACACTTGATTATGGAACTGAAAAGAATTTATAGTCTTTAAGTTTTGAATTCTGATCAGAGGAATATCTGTATTATCACGGGGCTTTATCACGGGATTGGCCTACTCTCACAATCTCTCTGAAGACCTGTGCTTATACTTTGACAATAATATGATATTATAGAGCTCTGTCAATAGACAGGAATAAGCTAGTTATGTTCATGAAAAAGAAAGAAGTTTAAAGGAGAATAGTAAACAATAGGAATGATAGGAGATAAGGTCAGAAAAGAGTCCAGGGGAAGATCATACAGTACCTTTTATGGATCACGGTAAAAGTTTGCATTTAATTCTAATTACAAGAGGAATCAATAGAAGGGCTTTAAATGAGCATAGTGTTATTTCACATTTTAAAAAGAGTTAGGAGTCTCTCACTTTATTCCAAGAGATCATGATGGAAATGGGAAATAATGTAGCCATTTCATAATCGATTTTGGAGATAGAATTAGTAAGACTTGTAGTTGGATTGGGTTACAAATAGAAATGACTTCTTGCTCTTTCTTCTGAATATGTGGGTGTATGATAGTGCCATTAACTGATAAAATATTCACTAATATGGGAAAGACTGATGGAGAGGTATGTTGGGAGTGGTAGTTAGTTGTGCCTAATAGGCATCCAAATAGGAACAGAGTGTTCTTTGTTCTTTGAGATACCCTTTTAAACTAAATCACAACACCTAATTTTGTGGCTTGGTTTAGCATAACGCTTTCTGGTCCCAACATTGCACTTCAGTTATGCCTTATCAAAAAAATTTGTTTTCTTATGAAGTAGATAAAATTATTACCAACCTATTTTACCTATGCAAAGGCTCATCATCTGAGTATTTTAAGTAGAATACATCCTTTCTTGTCAAGATACTCCACAGAAGATGTTGGGCACTAAGTAGTAAGGAGATGCCCATCCAAGATGTTAGGAAACCCCCCAAAAGTTATACATTCTTTAGAACCATTTTATCTTATGGTCAAGACAGATTTTCCCAAGTCTCCTGAGCAATAATAGAGAAATGTTTTTGATGTTTATACATTACTTAGGTTTATTTGCAAAAATATTGAAAGGTCTTAAGACATTTTAGTAGACTTCATAGCAGGAACAAAAAGGGATACCCATAATAGAGCTTTTAAATGCTGTCTACAATGGACAGTCACTAGTATAATTCTCATCAATCTTTATCACTTTAGGTAGAGATACAAAAGGATTTGCCACATGTGCAATTTTTTCCTTCCTAACTCTCCTGATATATAAATGTAAAACATTTAGAATGTCTGTTCTAGGGCTTCCCTGGCGGCGCAGTGGTTGAGAATCTGCCTGCCAATGCAGGGGACACGGGTTCGAGCCCTGGTCTGGGAAGATCCCACATGCCACGGAGCAGCTAGGCCCGTGAGCCACAACTACTGAGCCTGCGCGTCTGGAGCCTGTGCTCCGCAACAAGAGAGGCCACGATAGTGAGAGGCTTGCACACCGCGATGAAGAGTGGCCCCCGCTCGCCGCAACTAGAGAAAGCCCTCGCACAGAAACAAAGACCCAACACAGCCAAAAATTAAAAAATAAATAAATAAATAAATTAGAATGTCTGTTCTATATTCAAAATAATAACTTCCCAATGACTGCTTATTGGGAAGCTAATCCAGTTAAATACATTCAATGTGTGCTCAAAATTAGTATTTAGGTGCTCAATCATCACCTCCAACAAAACAACCTAAACAAAATTCAGAGTTTTAAAATCAGAAATAAAATCATTTTCTTACCTTGCACTTTCTGTCAATGTTACCACATCTTCCTATTCAGAAGCAAACTGTGAGTAAAATTAGAGTCCTTTTCAATTATCTGTCATATTTGGTAACATTTCACGTTTGTCCTTTTCTGTCTGTCGTATTTATTATTATAGGTTAAGCCATTGAAGTATAAATACAGGAGTACTGCATTTGTTTTCTAATTGGTTACTTTGATTCTAGTATTGTTCCTCTTTAATTTAAAAGGAACATATCACTGACTCCCCATTTCTCTGTATCTGTCTCCTGGTATCTCTCTCTCTCTCTTTTTCTCTTGCCCCTCTTTGTCTTCTAGCTTGTCTCTCTTCCAACCTATACTTTATAAGTTTTTTTAGTTTGGATATTTGGTCAATCATGACTTAACACTGTGACATAGCGTTGAGAGTGAAGAAGAAACATTGAAAGTATAATGATTATAAGACTTAAAATATGAAAAAGAAAAGTACAGGGTAGAGAGAGATTAAAATAATGCCAATGTGTTTAAAGTGAAATTGTTGGATAAATGCAATCATCTAATCGTGAAGACAGAGAAAAATTAGTTACCTAGTCCAGGATGGATTCTCTGTGATACTAATCTTAATGTTTTGCCTTGTGTTACTGATCTCAGTGTTCTGATTTGACGCACTGTGTTTAAACAGTTCAATTTAGGTATTTTAATTGTGGATCTTTCATTAGCTCTCGCCCAAAAGTCTGAAATTACAATTCCTGGAAATTGAAACTTTTCATAACAAAATAAAATTCCATTAGAAATAGAAATATAATATAGAAAATATTTTTTAAATTTCCCATTTTTATTATCGCCCATAAAATTCTAAGCAAAGACAGGCTGTCATCTAAATGTGTATGTGTTTGGTAATGAGGGGTTGGGAGGTTGAGTTAAAAAGAATTTTGATTAAATCAACATATCTAAACTTTATTTAGTGACTTACATATGTATAGCATTCTGCATAGTTTTGAGGTAATCAAAAGACTACTTAAATTATTAGGGTTATTTAGTTTAAAAGATGAAGTGGTAACAGAGGGACTCTGGCTCCCTGCCATGGGCCACAGGAGCAAAGCTGGGTTGGGGGGGCAGAAGGTGTCTTTTCTGGGAGTCCTGGGCCCACTGTTGGGGTCCAGCTTCAAGTGTCTATGGAAACATTGGTAGCTGGAATGAGGGCAGCCAGGGGCCAGTGGGGGGTCTCTTGCATGCTGGCCCTGTGGGAGCTGGTCTACTGTGACCCTCCACCCAGCATTAGCCACAAGCTGACACTCCTGGACTTGGTGCGCTTCCTGGGCCTGGGCCACAGGTCCAGTCGTCTTGTGCTCAGCCCTGTGGGTGCCCAGCATATGTCCCAGCAGATAGGCAGCTGGTGACACAATCAGGTGTTCCCATCATAGACTGTTCCTGTGCCAGACTGGAGGAGATGACATTTGGGAAGATGCTAGAGAGTCTTTTGTAGCTACTGACCCACTGAGTGGCTGCCAGCGCTGTGAACTATGGCTGACCCTGCAAACTGTCTTCAGTGGAGGCTTTTGTTGCCACCTTCTGCATCCAGAGCTTTTCGGAACTTGCTGTCCTTTGGCTGCAGAAGTTTAAGTGGGGCAAGGACTTGCTGGATGTGAACCAACAGCTTCTGGGCAAGTACTTGGCTTGCAGCAGCCTGGAGTGGGTGCCCCAGGCAGGGAAGGAGCTCCTGAGTAGTGCTAAGGGGAGCCTAAGAGGAGGAAATTGATCCCTTTGATGTGAATTCAGGGCAGGTGTTTGCAAATCCCAACAAGCCCATGGTGACACCTGGCTGCTCAGAGACAGTGTTGACAGTGGGGATGAGCCTGAGGATCAAGGCCCTGATGCCATGGGCCAAGGACACAGCAGCAGCAGAGGAGAAGGCAAGGCGAGGAGAAGGTGCCTAGGCCAGTGCACCAACAGATGTTTAGAAAGGAATCAAGAAACAGCAAAGATATACTTTCTATACCTAATGATTGTCCTATGTGCCATGCAATCAGAATCTTGAATGAGGTTTTGAAGAGAGATCATGTTCTTCCTTTTACTAGTGTCTTCGAATATTTCAGTAATTTCAAGGTCGATTACAATTTTATTGGGTGGTTATATGTTATATTGACTTAGATGCAACTTAAATAATTTACAACATTAAAGGTAGAATTAGAAAAGGAATTGCCTTTTTGTTTTTTTTAAATCACAGGACATTATGCTTAAAATTGAAAAAAAAATTTTTTTGGCTTCAAGAATAGTCAAAAATTTAATATGATGATTTTATTACCTCATTAGTCAGCGTTACAGATCCTCTGTTCTAGTTTATTGGTTTCCTTACGGTTTAGTAATTACATACACCTATTTCTTCATTTTTTATAACTATTTTAATTCTTAAAGACAACCCAAGACCTATTTTTTTTTTTTTCTATTCTCTTCAGTTTCTTTGCAAAACTTAGATCACCTCTGTCTCATTAGGGCCTCAATGAAATAGCAGTGAGACCTACTAGCTACATCACATTGATACACTGCTGTCAATGAGATAAAGTGATCGATCCCTGCATATAACAGGTTGACAGATAATTAATTTACATCTTCTACAGAACCCAGCATAAAGCTAAACATCTAAGTGTTCCATAAATGTTTGAATTTGATATAAATAGCTTATTATATGTCTAAGGATGCTTCCTTCTAAGTATGTATTTTGATTATATATAACTATTGTCCCCAGTATTCAAAATATAAAATATTATGTGCATTCACACACATGGGAGTATGTATATGTGTGTGTATATAGCGCAAATATCACCTGTGATAGATGAGAAAATTATAAAATCAATTTATTGTTAGTCTCTAATATTAGTCTTTTTAAAAAATATATATAGTGTTGTTAATGGTGATATTCAAATTGTTTTTTGCATTACACCTATATTGCCTTTACATTTGCCCTAATTCTTTTAATAATGTATTTTCTTTTATTTCAAAAATAAAGAGAATTAAGAAATAATTTATTTTATATCAAATTATTTTAGTGGTTGTTTATTATAAAACCTAACCCCATGATAGTTTTAATGTAGTTATGAATAATCCTAATTTTAATATTTAAATAATACATTGCTTGAGATTCCTACCATTTGGAAAGTCATCTCTCTATCAGTTACATAGCACCAAGTATTTCTATGGAAAAAAATAGAAATTTACAATATTTACTGTCAATAAACTTTAATTGTGCCAGCAAGGGGGCAGAAATGCAGAAAATTACAGACTTTTAAATGTGTGAATTGCTTGCAAGTTAGAAGGCCTGGGTAATTATGTATCTTAGATGCGTAATGCACAATAAAACCCAGGGACAATGATAATTGAGGTGACTTCCTCTTTCTTCAGCTCTGTTATCACATAAAAGGAGCAATCTGTTCTTAATCTAAAATTTGACATGAATAAACTTGTTTTATGAGTTTTTTGGTGCTTGCTAAAACAAAGAAAGCAGCAATTTAAGAGAGTTAGGTTTATAACAATCTTTTGAAGACCCTGTAGCTAGAAATTAATCAGAATAATGTGGAACTATTAGAAAATAATTGGAGTAATTAAAAAGCACAAATCGAGTCAAATTACAAAGAGTGAAAGGCAATATCCTTTTTTTTTTTTTCCTATCATACAACCATGCTAAACTTCCCTTATTATTCATGAAAGAGCTTTTTAGAGTTTATGACTTACAATAGCAATTGATCTTTGGCTTTTCCAACACTGCCTTCCAGAATCAAATTGACTTTTGACAAATACTTAGGATGAATGCCAAGAGACTTTTTGGCATAAAATAACAACCATTTATGTTTTTACACAATTATTGCAACTTGTGAGAGAAGTTTAATGATTACATCAAGAACTTTATTTAGTTTCACCATTGATACCATAAGTTTGAAATGAATTATTAATCTGTGATTTATCTACCACAAATAATACAAGAGGTTAATAGAAATGCTTTGCATTTCTTATACTTTAGAGTTAACCATTTCTACTTATTGCACATTGTGGAGGTGAGTCTTACAGAAGTGATCACTTCCGGGTGTATAACCTACTAATTGCATGTTTCATGTTCATCATTCTGCTTTTTTTAAATTTTTTTAAAAGTTATTTATTTATTTTTGGCTGCGTTGGGTCTTTGTTGCTGCGTGCGGGCTTTCTCTAGTTGCAGAGAGCGGGGGCTACTCTGTTGTGGTGCGCGGTCTTCTCATTGTGGTGGTTTATCTCGTTGCGGAGCACGGGCTCTAGGCACACAGGCTCAGTCATTGTAGCTCGCAGGCTCTAGAGCGCAGGCGCAGTAGCTGTGGTGCACGGGCTTAGCTGCTCCACAGCAAGTGGGATCTTCCCAGACGAGGGCTTGAACCTGTGTCCCCTGCATTGGCAGGCGGATTCTTAACCACTGTGCCACCAGGGAAGTCTCACGTTCATCATTCTTGTCTTCAACTTTCACATCCAATGTGAGGTCGTAAGCAATTTAATTCACAAATTGAGTCACCACTCGCAAAGTATTTTTATGATAAAACAAGGAAATATTTCCATAGGAAGTAAGGGTTAATTGTGCGTGTGTTTGTTTTGGTGTTTTTTTTGTTTTTGTTTTCTTTCTTTTTTTTTTCCCCCAGGAAGACATAGCTCTGTAACTTTAAATTTAAAATTCACTTTGGGGAGTTTTAATGTTAAAATTAATCACACACAGAATGATTTTTAAAAATAGACATTTACCTGAATAATTTTATCACCTAAGCTTATAAAATAAATATGTATATGAAACTATTCATGAAATTTAGCCTACAAAAAATGAATCCAAATATATTTGTAATTTGACAAAACTTAGATAATACAGGTTAGAACCAGACAGGGAGGTGATGATCAAGTTACAGCTCATAAATTATGGTCATTGTATATTTGTGAACTGCACCTATCAAAAGACCTTGTCTAGAGCAAGAGAGTTCGAGGGAATGTATGAGGAAACTGGGTAGCAACATTGCCTGTTCATTTAGATTTCATTGCTTGCTGAATAACTCAATTCATTACAGCTTTGAAGATTAAAATTGAATTAATTTTAACAATACATCTGTGAGGGAGACAGAGGATAGGATTATCACATTGAGTTGAAGGATACATTGTCTATTTGGAATGGGAAAATCATACAACATACCAGATTGTAATAGAAAGTATATTTCTATATTCTATCTAACATCTATCTCAGAGTTTTATTTCTTATATACAACTAGGTTTTTGTCAATAGCTAAGAGAGAAAATGCTAGCCAAGATTCTTATGGCTGGTAGGAAACAAATGGCCCTTTATGAACTATAGTTTTGTTAACCGTCCATTCCTTGTTTTGGTTGGTTGTGTTGCTTGTTTAACTTGGTGGAGAATTTTGGTAAGCTAGCACAAAATGATCTAAATCAAATTCTATTAAGGACTTTATTTTGATTAGTCCCTAAATATTTGTTTTGACTTTTAATTTCATAAATTCTGAATTTCACATTTAGGAAAGTAGAGTTACTGAATATACTTTTATATTCTTCACAGTTCTGGAGAATCAAAGCAGATAACCTTGGTTATGCAATTAGTCATGACACCGGAAGGGTGAGGGGCAATACTCAGTCCCCTAAATTGGTTTATTGCTTTTCCTCGCTGTGTGCATCAGCCAGCTCATTGCCATTGCTCATTCCTCTATCTGTTGGTCTCTGTATTACTGTGAATTCTGTCTCCTTTTCTCTCTCCATGTCTCTTTCCCACTCCCTCTAGCCCCTTCAGTCTTATTCCCCTAATGACAACACATATACATATAAACATAACTGCAGTTATGTCTATAAGTGGGTGTATGTGGGTGTTACCTTGAGGAACAGATGCATGCCTTCAAATTAGAGAAATAACAGCATACTTACATTGATCATGCCTTTGTTAATTGCATCCTCTCAGATCCTAGAGGCACTCAACACTTTCCTCAGGCAGGTGACAGAAGATTTATTGTCATTAGATTCTTACCTATGTACTTTAATCCTACAGTAATAAATGAATGCATTCCCCCAAACTGGAGAGTTCAGTGGCTTCAAAATCCCTCTTTTTAGATAATCATTTTGCCTTGTAAGCTACTTATCATAATGTGTAAAACATTAACCTTTAATCTCATATTTACCTTTGTAATAGACTTTATACTAATGAAAAAGTTTCAGGTAGATTAATTGTATTAAAATATGGTAAGTAATTTGTTTGAAAATGTGCTTTTAACTTATTTCTCAGAATATGCTAAGGCTTATGAAATTGTCATTGGTTTTTATTCCAAGTTGGATTTTCTATTATTCCTTTTATTCTATTTTTAAACTTTGTATGTTTTGATTAAAATTCAGAAACCAAGCTAAAGAAAAACTAGAGGAGAGAAGAAAAAAGTAAATTTCAAGTTGTTCTAGGAAGATTCTATCTTATATAAAACGTAGTATAGTACAGCTGATCTACTTTGCTATGAGGTTGTTTTAGGGTAAAAGGATTTTTAGGAGCAGAAATTCAGGATATATACACAGATTAAAATGGTTCTTTATAGCAAGGCTTCCCAGACTTTTAGGCTTTTTGAATTAGCAATTTTTTTTTCATTAGTTTGGAGGGACTGGTGTATGGTTGCCAGCTCTCTTTTGCCAAGGAAGAAAGTTAAAAATATCAGCTAGCAATTACTATTAGAGAAGGAATATTTCACATACACACACACACAATGAAGAGAACTTAAACTCAGAATAAAATATATGGGCCTTAACGAGTAATGATACTTGGCAACCATATGCAGTATATTTTTAATATAGATGTTTTTAAAATCTGAATGCTGACATGTTATAGCATAAAATTACATTATATGTAATATCTTCATTAAACAATTTTGACAAGTCTGAGCTCTAAATTTGTTGATAGTGCAACACCAACTGGTGCTCTGTCATTGTTTATTCCTTTACTTTGTTTTCCATCACATTGCTGAAAATCAAGTTTCACAAGTTAATGAAAATAGAAACAATTCTATTAATAAGAGTTATATTAAATTTAAATATTCTGAGAAAAATGAGATAAGCCATAGAAATATGGCCTTCATATCTCCAGGAGTTTACTTCCTTTCCTTTGGACAAGAAAGAAATCATAAGATTAGCTAAGGCTGAAAAAAGTGACTCAGTGAAGAGCATTTCCCCAAACTACCCAGCTTTGGGTTCTAATGGTGGAAAACATTAACTGAGGATAAAGTAACCCATGAAGACTTCTTAAACTGATACCAAACTGCCAACAATTGGGAATGATGTTCCCATAGTACTTTTTGAAACAAGGTTAAAAATTCAGTAACATGGATGGACCTAGAGATTATCATACTGAGTGAAGTAAGTCAGACAAAGACAAATATTGTAAGATATCACTTATATGTGGAATGTAAAGTAATACAAATGCAAATGAACTTATTTTCAAAACAGAAATAGACCCACAGACATAGAAAACACACTTATGGTTACGAAAGGAAAAAGGGGTGAGGAAGGGATAAGTTAGGAGGTTGGGATTAATATATACGCATTACTATATATAAAATAGATAACTGACAAGGATCTACTGTATAGCACAGGTAACTATACTCAGTATTTTGTAATAGCCTATAAGGGAAAATAATCTGTATATTAAACTGAACTACTTTGCTTCTGTACACCTGAAACATTGTAAATCATCTATACTTCGATTAAAAAAAATTTTTTTAAATGTTTATTGCAATGTTACTTGGTAACAACCTAAACTTCAATCAATAGAAGTATGGAGTAATTAATTTTGTTTTAGGTATGCAGTGGAATAATATATAGCAAATTAAAGTAAATGAATGACTGTTTTCAATATAACATGGTTGAAAGATAATGTTGAATGAAAGAGAAGAGACACAAGAGTGTATAGTCTCTATGATTCACTTGTGTCGTTTTATTTATACACAGGTAAAACTAATCTGTGCTTCTACAAGTCAGGTTGCCATTTGAAAGGTGAGAGTGTAGTGACTGTGAGGAGACACAAAGGGAACTCCTGGGCATTGACAGTGTTTTATATCTTCACCTAAGTGGTGATTACACGTTGTGAAACTTTATTGAAGTGTATATTTATGATTAGTTCACCCTTCTATGTATATTTCAAAAAAAATATATCTATTTAAAAATTAAATATCCAAATACAGAGAATGTAGTATTAAAACTAGCTAAAGTGTTCTTTTTTCCTGCCCAGCAAATTGGGACTTCCAGCTAAGGACTCCATGATTTTTTAGATAATAAAACTACTCTGATGATCTTCTCTGTATTTTCTCACTGAGAATAGATTTGTAGTTTCATAAAATCGAGGTCTAGATTTGTTGTTGTTCTTGTTGTTAATAATTTATATTCTCAAGCTACAAATTGAGAAAATTCAGAATATCATAACATTATTCCTTTGGTTGATGCGATCTACCTTTACCCCCAGGGCTATATTTTGAATTGTATGTTGTTAAGAATAAGAACATATCTGTTAAACAAGAAATTAAAGCTCCCCTTCCCAAACACACACAACCATACTCATAGAGGAATCTGGCAGTGACTCCTTTTTGAGTCATTGTAACTAAAAATTCATTTATTATTGAGTCTTTGTCATATATTTACACAAATTGTGGTAAAGGTAACAGGATTGCTGTCTCTCATTGATCATAAACAGTGAAAAGTCCTAAGCAGAGGAAAAAAAAACATATTTCTGATACTTGTAAGGGAGGTTTTGGTGTGTGTGCTTGGGAATGAGGTAAGAAGAATAAATTGAGGATATTTGCTTCTGCCTGGGAGTCAATAACTATTTTTACATAAAGGCAGCAGTTCAGGGTGTTGCCTCCATGTAACTGGGGAGTCTGTACATCTCTTTGCTAAGAAAGAAGCTAATGACCTCCAGACCTGGGCCATCAAGAAGTAATGAGTTTGCCTAGTAGAGTAATGGTCTGAATGTGCCAGGGGTCACCAGTAGATTATAAACAGCCATGAGGGTTGTCTTTTTTTTTTTTTTTTTAACATCTTTATTGGAGTATAATTGCTTTACAATGGTGTGTTAGTTTCTGCCTTATAACAAAGTGAATCAGCTATACATATACATATATCCCCATATCTCTTCCCTCTTGCGTCTCCCTCCCTCCCACCCTCCCTCTCCCACCGCCCTAGGGGGTCACAAAGCACCGAGCTGATCTCCCTGTGCTATGCGGCTGCTTCCCACTAGCTATCGGTTTTACATTTGGTAGTGTATGTCATTTTTAATATAAGTCATACAAGTAGACTTAAGTGGTTTTCCAGAGTCATACGACTGAAGTTATCACCTTAGAATAAAGGCCTTGACCTAAAATGGATAAAGAATAGATTCCCAATTAAAAGGAAAGCAGCATAAACTGCTCACTCTGAACCTATCAACTCATTGACAGAGTACAAGTAAGTGAAGGAAAGAAAGAGCAAGATTTGTGGTTGATTCAGTCTCTTTCTCACCAATAAATCATGTAAGGATCTGGTCTGCATTTACAGCTCAGAACCACATATGCATTAAGAAGCTCTGTGGAGTCTCAGGCTGGTCTACTCAATGCTATTCTTTATATCACCCTCAGAAATAAGACCTGTGTCTCCTCAAGCAGAGAAAAGGATGATAAGCACAAACTGACAGTACTAGACCCAACAATAAGCTGTGGTGATAAGTCTATTAGGCCAACCACAATTTTATTAAAAATTTTCAAAGTGAAGATAGTATGCCACTGGTGGTATCTTTATTTTTTATTTAATTTTATTTTATGGGGAAGAGCTCTAAATTCTAGCCACCAGTAAAAGCAGCAGAGAAGGGATCATGCAACTCACTCACTTTCTTTTTAGACAGTATTCAGCTAAGAAAAGCCTAATCTCTTGGAGTGAACAGTAGGATTCCAAAGGAGAAAGAGTGAAACATCGTTTTTGGTTTTTTTTTTTTTCATTTATTTAGACAAACTACTATTGCAGTAAACTAAGATAACCTCCCCCAAATAAAATGTCAAAGCTTTTATGTAGGGTAGTGTTTTCTAGTTTAAGGCCAGTGTCGGTATGGACTTAGCATAATATCGATCATATTTTCTATACAAGTCTTTCTCAACTTACAGTGGGGTTGCATAACCATCATGGGTTGAAAATATCTTAAGTTGAAAATGCATTCAATATACCTAACCAACTGAACATCATTAAGCCTAACTTAAATGCACTAAGAATATTAGCCTACAGTTGGGCAATATCATCCAAATCAGAACCTAGTTTATAATAAAGTGTTGAATATCTCATGTAATTTATTGAATACTGCACTGAAAGTGTAAAACAGAATGATTGTGTGAGTACAGAATGGGAGTAAGTGCATCCAACGTTTAACCCCCGTGATCAGAGTGGCTGACGGGGAGCTGCGGCTTGCTGCTGCTGCCCAGCTTTAGAAGAGGGTATTTTGTACCACATATGGCTAGCCCAGGAAAAGATCAAAAAACTTGAAGTACAGTTTTTACTGAATGCATTTTGCTTTTGCATCATAAAGCGGAAAAAACCGTCGATCCATTATAAGTCAGGGACTGCCTGTATTAAAACATATAATACTGGCCCTGAGTCATTAAAAGAAAATGTAAGTATATTCCTCATTTACTGTTCTTTTACTGCAAGTTAGAGGGCTTTTCCATGGCTTGAGCATGGAGTGATGTGTGGAAAATACTGGTTTTGGATGATTAGCCTGCTAATGATAGATGGATTAAAATTTGAAGATACTGGAAGCATTCAAGACCCAAAAGAGACTGACATTGAACTGAATGATGAGAGTCTAGACTAGACTATAAGCAGTGGAAACTGAATGGAAGTTATAGATAATGACAGCAATAATACAATGCATGTTGAGGCTTATTAATAATTTTAATTGTTTTATGTGGCTATTTCACCAAATGTCCTTATAGCAGAGAATATCAACACAGACCTTATCGAGATTAATAAGAGCACCTAACAAGGTGGATATTATTCCGAGTGCTTCACAAAAGTAAAATGTAGAATGCTTAGCCTCTGGTCATATCTCTTCTGCTTTTGAAAAAAAAAAAAATCTTAAGAAACTATTCTCAAAAAATTGGTGTTGAAATTGCTGTATTCTAAACATTCAGTGCATGTATTTCTTGTGTGCTTTTTCACTTACCCTCTCATCACAATGAGACAAAAACATCTTGAAAACAAGGCCCATTTTATGCCCTCTTTAGTTCCGAAGGGTAATTGAAAATTTCAGTTTTTTCCTTCCTATGTTGGGGGAAAAAAAAAAACCAAAAACAAAACAACAGTTTTCTTCTACTGTTTTTCTTCCCCCCCTGAGTCTGTTTGGTGTGAGTCTCACACAAAACACTCACATTTCTGACAATTCTGGCCACCAAATGAATGAAGGTTTTTCCCCCACACCAAGTAATTCTCTGTGACACCGGCTGGGTGTCCTACAATGTAATTCGTTCTAACATTATCTCCTTGAAGATAGCATCAGATTCCACAGGTTAAGGAACAGTCCCACAGTTCCGCCTCCCCCTCCATTTCAGATTCCAGTTGTAAACCCAGGTTATCACCTGTGCTTCTTACCAACCAGCTATAGATCTAATGTTCCAAAGACCTTCCTCCTTGGACTCTTATTAGTTTGCTAGAGCAGCTCACAGAACTCAGGAGAACACTTATGTTTATCAGTTTATTAAAGGATCTGGTAAAGGATACAGATGAACATGCAGATGGAAAAGGTGCACAGGGCAAGGTATGCGGAGAGGGGTGTGGAGCTTCCATAGCCTCTCTGCTCCCACTCTCCCAGAACTTCCACGTGTTCACCAACCCGGAAGCTCTCTGAACGACTATTACTGGAATTTTATAGAGGCTTCCTCATGTGGGCATGATCAATTATTAACTGCATCTGCAACCCTTTTCCCCTCTCTGGAGGGTGAGGGGTGAGGCTGAGGATACCCAGCTTCTAACCATGGCTTAGTCTTTCTGGTGACCAGCTCACATGCAGGAGCCATCCTAGGAGCCCACCCAGAGTTGCCTCATTAGAACAAAAGGTGCTTCTAGTCTCTTATCACTTAGGAATTTACAAGGGTTTTAGGAGCCCTGTGTCAGGGACAGGGTCAAAACCAAATATTAGAACAAGAGATGCCACTTAGTCTTCTCATCACTTAGAAAATTAACAAGGGTTTTTGGATCTCTGTGCCAGGAACTGGGGACAGATATATATATAAAATAATACTCACTCCAAGATATACCATGTGATTCTGATAAATATGGTCATTTTTTGATCAGGCATAAGGTTCAGTTTTACAGTAACCATGTTATTCAACTCACACGTATTTCTTATTTATCCTATTTTAGAACTTTTGACAAATCGTTTTTTAATATAAACATGAAAGAGAAGTAAGGGCTACTAGTCTAGCAAAGGAGGAAACTATAATGGATTCAAAATAATTGCATTCACTAGATGCTTTGCTTCTGCTGTTTTGACCTAGTGCAGATTTTAAAATTATTTTCTGGATTGAAATGTATTGAGGTAATTTAATTTCTGAACATATTTTTTTGGATGTAATTTTCCATTCTGCCTTTTTTCCCTACCAAATTTATTTTCATTGGATACATTATTTTCCTTGTAGATCTTAAAATGATGATTTGCTTCGTTAGTACATATTATCTGATGGGTTTTCTCATTTGTGAATTTTCTTTTATAAAGCTTTCATTTTTTAACTGAGTCCCATTTTCTTAGGTCAGATTTTGTGCATTTTCTGTCAATTTTTATTCAAAACAAAATTTGTTGTATGCCATTTTATCTGTTATTAGTTTTATTGCAGGTTGATTAGTTCTAAAAGTATAATTTATTTCAAATATGAGTCTCTGAAACAATTTAGATCAGCTGCAGAGCAGGGTCAAAACAACCTTTGAGTCAGATGGCAAGGTCCCAATGTCCTACCTTAAACTTAATACATATAATTGTGAGCACATCAGAATCTAAACTCCTCAGAATATGAAGATAATTGCTATTATTACTTAGTTTTAGATATCCTGCAGTTCTAAGAAAAAGAAAAAATAGTTTTAACTAGCACTGTCCTGTTTGTGGTGAGTATTGAACTCTTGATTAATGAACCATGATCTAGTCCATTCATTAATTAATGTGAATTAATATGAATATTAATTCATATTTTCCAGACATATGAATTAATATCATTCTTCAAACACATTATTCTTTCTACTCTTCATCCATGACAACTCCACCATCTGAAATGACCTTTTTCACCATCTCTGCCAATTGTTAGCTCATTGATAAGTCTTATCTGATTACCCCAACCTAAAAGCCTTTGTTTTCTGAGTACCTGTAGAAAGCTGTTCTTTCATATACTATTTAATATCTGAAGTTATCTCTAATTATCTTTCTCCTCTGCTTGATTATATGTTTATTGAGAGTAAGAATAAAACTTTTAATAATAGTGCTTTCTGTAATCCTTGGTGCAATTTCTCACCTTTGTTGAATAAATAAATACGTGTCAGGTAAATAAATTTTTTTTTTTTTTTTCCACACACACACACTGTATTTTATTTTTACAAGAGATAGATAGACTGACACCAAGCATTGTACATGGATGACCACAACAAAAGCAACAATGATTGCAATTACCAAACATGAAACACACTTATACTATGTCATAATATTGACATTCAGTCCAGCAATCCTCCACTGCAACAGCTCCTTTACTTTGCAGTGAAAATTGATTTGTATATTCTTTTCCTCTGAGTCCTTGTGGGATTTTTTTTTTTTTAATTCAGACAGAAAGTCACAAAAATTATACTCATCCTCATCAGTTCACTCAGTCCCATGTAATTAATTTCTTTTTTTTCATCTTGATCTTTTGTTAGCACTTTTATGAGTTCATCAGTTTTTCATTAGAGTTCTGAAAATGCTTATTCATTCAGTTCAGCAGTACAGTCAGTTACCAGAAACCTGTACTTGTCAGAGTCTTTTCCATGAATTTCTTGAAGATGAAACTCTTTTATAGGAACATATTTGCAAAATCATCAGAGTACACCCAGAACTGTCTGTAAATGACAAAAGACTTAAAAATGACCATGGTTAAAGATTTGATGAAAGTTCATAATAATGCAGTTGACAAGAAAATTAGTTATTTCTGAGATATACATTTTAAAGTAATAACTAGGATTATTACTTATAACATTATACCAGAACATATAAGATTTTTAGACGTTTCCTGTAATGTCTGAAACATTTATATTAACATATTTCCATACATATTTCCATACAAATACAAATATAAGATTTTTAGAAATTTCATGTAATGTCTGAAACATTTATATTAACATATTTCCATACATATTTCCATACAAATACAAATATAAGATTTTTAGAAATTTCATGTAATGTCTGAAACATTTATATTAACATATTTCCATACATATTTCCATACAAATACAAATATAAGATTTTTAGAAATTTCATGTAATGTCTGAAACATTTATATTAACATATTTCCATACATATTTCCATACAAATACAAATATAAGATTTTTAGAAATTTCATGTAATGTCTGAAACATTTATATTAACATATTTCCATACATATTTCCATACAAATACAAATATAAGATTTTTAGAAATTTCATGTAATGTCTGAAACATTTATATTAACATATTTCCATACAAATAACCCAATGAAAGTTTAGTATTAGTTGTTTTGTTTGTTTTTTTATACTGCAGGTTCTTATTAGGCATCAGTTTTATACACATCAGTGTATACATGTCAATCCCAATCGCCCAATTCAGCACATCACCATCCCCACCTCATCGCAGTTTTCCCCCCTTGGTGTCCATATGTCCATTCTCTACATCTGTGTCTCAACTTCTGCCCTGCAAACTGGCTCATCTGTACCATTTTTCTACGTTCCACATACATGCATTAACATACGATATTTGTTTTTCTCTTTCTGACTTACTTCACTCTGTATGACAGTCTCTAGATCCATCCACGTCTCAACAAATGACTCAATTTCGTTCCTTTTTATGGCTGAATAATATTCCATCGTATATATGTACCACAACTTCTTTATCCATTCGTCTGTTGATGGGCATTTAGGTTGCTTCCATGACCTGGCTATTGTAAATACTGCTGCAATGAACATTCGGGTGCACGTGTCTTTTTGAATTACGGTTTTCTCTGGGTATATGCCCAGTAGTGGGATTGCTGGGTCATATGGTAATTCTATTTTTAGTTTTTTAAGGAACCTCCATATTGTTCTCCATAGTGGCTGTATCAATTTACATTCCCACCAACAGTGCAAGAGGGTTCCCTTTTCTCCACACCCTCTCCAGCATTTGTTGTTTGTAGATTTTCTGATGATGCCCATTCTAACAGGAGTGAGGTGATACCTCATTGTAGTTTTGATTTGCATTTCTCTAATAATTAGTGATGTTGAGCATCTTTTCATGTGCTTCGTGGCCATCTGTATGTCTTCTTTGGAGAAATGTCTATTTAGGTCTTCTGCCCATTTTTGGATTGGGGTGTTTGTTTCTTTGATATTGAGCTGAATGAGCTGTTTATATATTTTGGAGATTAATCCTTTGTCCGTTGATTCATTTGCAAATATTTTCTCCCATTCTGAGGGTTGTCTTTTCGTCTTGTTTATGGTTTCCTTTGCTGTGCAAAAGCTTTGAAGTTTCATTAGGTCCCACTTGTTTATTTTTGTTTTTATTTCCATTACTCTAGGAGGTGGATCGAAAAAGATCTTGCTGTGATTTATGTCAAAGAGTGTTCTTCCTATGTTTTCCTCTAAGAGTTTTATAGTGTCCAGTCTTATATTTAGGTCTCTAATCCATTTTGAGTTTATTTTTGTGTATGGTGTTAGGGAGTATTCTAATT
This sequence comes from Balaenoptera acutorostrata, assembly GCF_949987535.1. NCBI lineage: Eukaryota > Metazoa > Chordata > Mammalia > Artiodactyla > Balaenopteridae > Balaenoptera > Balaenoptera acutorostrata. The sequence continues at coordinate 69,588,006 of NC_080071.1, read as the reverse complement.
TCATTCTTTTACATGTGGCTGTCCAGTTTTCCCAGCACCACTTATTGAAGAGACTGTCTTTTCTCCATTGTATATCTTTGCCTCCTTTGTCATAGATTAGTTGACCATAGGTGCGTGGGTTAATCTCTGGGCTTTCTATCTTGTTCCATTGATCTATGTTTCTGTTTTTGTGCCAGTACCATATTGTCTTGATTACTGTAGCTTTGTAGTATAGTCTGAAGTCAGGGAGTCTGATTCCTCCAGCTCCATTTTTTTGCCTCAAGACTGCTTTGGCTATTCGGGGTCTTTTGTGTCTCCATACAAATTTTAAGATGATTTGTTCTAGCTCCGTAAAAAATGCCATTGGTAATTTGATAGGGATTGCATTGAATCTGTAGATTGCTTTGGGTAGTATACTCATTTTCAAAATGTTGATTCTTCCAATCCAAGAACATGGTATATCTCTCCATCTGTTGGTATCATCTTTAATTTCTTTCATCAGTGTCTTATAGTTTTCTGCATACAGGTCTTTTGTCTCCTTAGGTAGGTTTATTCCTAGGTATTTTATTCTTTTTGTTGCAATGGTAAATGGGAGTGTTTCCATAATTTCTCTTTCAGATTTTTCATCATTAGTGTATAGGAATGCAAGAGATTTCTGTGCATTAATTTTGTAACCTGCAACTTTACCATATTCATTAATTAGCTCTAGCAGTTTTCTGGTGGCAGTTTTAGGATTCTCTATGTATAGTATCATGTCATCCGCAAACAGTGACAGTTTTACTTCTTCTTTTCCAATTTGTATTCCTTTTATTTCTTCTTCTTCTCTGATTGCCGTGGCTAGGACTTCCAGAACTATGTTGAATAATAGTGGTGAGAGTGGACATCCTTGTCTCGTTCCTGATCTTAGAGGAAATGCTTTCAGTTTTTCACCATTGAGAATGATGTTTGCTGTGGGTTTGTCATATATGGCCTTTATTATGTTGAGGTAGGTTCCCTCTATGCCCACTTTCTGGAGAGTTTTTATCATAAATGGGTGTTGAATTTTGTCAAAAGCTTTTTCTGCATCTATTGAGATGATCATATGGTTTTTCTTCTTCAATTTGTTAATATGGTGTATCACATTGATTGATTTGCGTATATTGAAGAATCCTTGCATCCCTGGGATAAATCCCACTTGATCGTGGTGTATGATCCTTTTAATGTGTTGTTGGATTCTGTTTGCTAGTATTTTGTTGAGGATTTTTGCATCTATATTCATCAGTGATATTGGTCTGTAATTTTCTTTTTTTGTAGTGTCTTTGTCTGGTTTTGGTATCAGGGTGATGGTGGCCTCATAGAATGAGTTTGGGAGAGTTCCTTCCTCTGCAATTTTTTGGAAGAGTTTGAGAAGGATGGGTGCTAGCTCTTCTCTAAATGTTTGATAGAATTCACCTGTGAAGCCATCTGGTCCTGGACTTTTGTTTGTTGGAAGATTTTTAATCACAGTTTCAATTTCATTACTTGTGATTGGTCTGTTGATATTTTCTGTTTCTTCCTGATTCAGTCTTGGAAGGTTATACCTTTCTAAGAATTTGTCCATTTCTTCCAGGTTGTCCATTTTATTGGCATAAAGTTGCTTGTAGTAGTCTCTTAGGATGTTTTGTATTTCTGCGGTGTCTGTTGTAACTTCTCCTTTTTCATTTCTGATTTTATTGATTTGAGTCCTCTCCTTCTTTTTCTTGATGAGTCTGGCTAATGGCTTATCAATTTTGTTTATCTTCTCAAAGAACCAACTTTTAGTTTTATTGATCTTTGCTATTGTTTTCTTTGTTTCTATTTCATTTATTTCTGCTCTGATTTTTATGATTTCTTTCCTTCTGCTAACTTTGGGTTTTGTTTGTTCTTCTTTCTCTAGTTTCTTTAGGTGTAAAGTTAGATTGTTTACTTGAGATTTTTCTTGTTTCTTTAGGTAGGCTTGTATAGCTATAAACTTCCCTCTTAGAACCGCTTTTGCTGCATCCCATAGGTTTTGGGTCGTCGTGTTTTCATTGTCATTTGTCTCTAGGTATTTTTTTATTTCCTGTTTGATTTCTTCAGTGATCTCTTGGTTATTTAGTAACGTATTGTTTAGCCTCCATGTGTTTGTCTTTTTTACGTTTTTTTCCCTGTAATTCATTTCTAATCTCATAGCGTTGTGGTCAGAAAAGATGCTTGATATGATTTCAATTTTCTTAAATTTACTGAGGCTTGATTTGTGACCCAAGATGTGATCTATCCTGGAGAATGTTCCGTGTGCACTTGAGAAGAACGTGTAATCTGCCGTTTTTGGATGGAATGTCCTATATATATCAATTAAATCTATCTCGTCTATTGTGTCATTTAAAGCTTCTGTTTCCTTATTTATTTTCATTTTGGATGATCTGTCCATTGGTGTAAGTGAGGTGTTAAAGTCCCCCACTATTATTGTGTTACTGTCGATTTCCTCTTTTATAGCTGTTAGCAGTTGCCTTATGTATTGAGGTGCTCCTATGTTGGGTGCATATATATTTATAATTGTTATATCTTCTTCTTGGATTGATCCCTGGATCATTATGTAGTGTCCTTCCTTGTCTCTTGTAACATTCTTTATTTTAAAGTCTATTTTATCTGATATGAGTATAGCTACTCCAGCTTTCTTTTGATTTCCATTTGCATGGAATATCTTTTTCCATCCCCTCACTTTCAGTCTGTATGTGTCCCTAGGTCTGAAGTGGGTCTCTTGTAGACAGCATATATATGGGTCTTGTTTTTGTATCCATTCAGCCAGTCTATGTCTTTTGGTTGGGGCATTTAATCCATTCACGTTTAAGGTAATTATCGATATGTATGTTCCTATGACCATTTTCTTAATTGTTTTGGGTTTGTTTTTGTAGGTCCTTTTCTTCTCTTGTGTTTCCCACTTAGAGAAGTTCCTTTAGCATTTGTTGTAGAGCTGGTTTGGTGGTGCTGAATTCTCTTAGCTTTTGCTTGTCTGTAAAGCTTTTGATTTCTCCATCAAATCTAAATGAGATCCTTGCTGGGTAGAGTAATCTTGGTTGTAGGTTCTTCCCTTTCATCACTTTAAGTATTTCATGCCACTCCCTTCTGGCTTGCAGAGTTTCTGCTGAGAAATCAGCTGTTAACCTTATGGGGGTTCCCTTGTATGTTATTTGTCGTTTTTCCCTTGCTGCTTTCAATAATTTTTCTTTGTCTTTAATTTTTGCCACTTTGATTACTATGTGTCTCGGCGTGTTTCTCCTTGGGTTTATTCTGTATGGGACTCTCTGCGCTTCCTGGACTTGGGTGGCTATTTCCTTTCCCATGTTAGGGAAGTTTTCGATTATAATCTCTTCAAATATTTTCTCTGGTCCTTTCTCTCTCTCTTCTCCTTCTGGGACCCCTATAATGCGAATGTTGTTGCGTTTAATGTTGTCCCAGAGGTCTCTTAGGCTGTCTTCATTTCTTTTTATTCTTTTTTCTTTAGTCTGTTCCGCAGCAGTGAATTCCACCATTCTGTCTTCCAGGTCACTTATCCGTTCTTCTGCCTCAGTTATTCTGCTATTGATTCCTTCTAGTGTAGTTTTCATTTCAGTTATTGTATTGGTCATCTCTGTTTGTTTGTTCTTTAATTCTTCTAGGTCTTTGTTAATCATTTCTTGCATCTTCTCAATCTTTGCCTCCATTCTTATTCCGAGGTCCTGGATCATCTTCACTATCATTATTCTGAATTCTTTTTCTGGAAGATTGCCTATCTCCACTTCATTTAGTTGTTTTTCTGGGGTTTTTTCTTGTTCCTTCATCTGGTACATAGCCCTCTGCCTTTTCATCTTCTCTGTCTTTCTGTAACTGTGGTTTTTGGTCCACAGGCTGCAGGATTGTAGTTTTTCTTGCTTCTGTTGTCTGCCCTCTGGTGGTTGAGGCTATCTAAGAGGCTTGATGGGAGGCTCTGGTGGTGGGTAGAGATCTAAATAAATTTTTGATTGCTGCTTACATAGAGGATAAGTGAGCATAAACTTGCAATGGAGGAACTCAAAACCCAACCTCAACATGTAACAGAATTTCTGCCCAGATTTAGACAAAGCATTCACAGAACTCCCAGAGGATAATTGCTAATAGAACAAGTTGCTGCTTACCACTGTAGCTTAATGGGAAGGAGAGGTAATTAAAAATTGGCAGCTCTCAGCAAACAAGTACACAATTCTATGAGAACTGTAATGGAAGCTTAGAAACTTAAATGGAAAATAGAAATGGTAGTAGCATGAATGTCTCAGTTTCAGGCAAGGCCTTTGAGACTGTTTGGTCAACTCTGGATATATTAATGGACAACATAGCAAGAAGTTAATGAGTAACCTGAGATCCCATAGAGAAACTCTTATTAGGATAGTCTATGGCTCCCCCCTGCAGTCATTATTAAAGCCAACACATGCTATTTGTGCATAGAATATGGTGCTATTCTCCACCTTCTTTATATTTGTACTTTGCTATGCCATAGGATATTATATGTTTTTTGGTTATATGCTTTGCAGTGCCAGTGTAGAAAGTGACCTTAATAAAAATATCGTTTAGAGACTATGAATGCTTTTATCTTTATAAATAAGATCTCAGTAACTTTGCTTATTGAGAATATAAAAGTAAAATAAAATCTTGTTTTATTTTAAAGAATATAAAAATAATAATTAGGTTGCTGCATACTTTTAAAACAATAATGAGCGGCTTTAAATATGTCTATGAAGGGATATTTAGAAGATCTAAGAGCTAGTACCATATGTCTATCTTAAAGGAATCTTACTCAAGAAATATATCAATTTTGATAATTTAACATTGGAAAAGAAAATATACTTATTCTGTGTTATTACTATAATAATTCAGTACTTTCATTGTTTCATTGAAATTGCTTGAATCCATTGTAATGAAGTAGGACATATATTTCAATCTTTGACTTACATACAAAAATAGTGCAAATTCTGTAGTACTTTATTAATATGACGATCATATGCCCCAGTTTGCCCAAAATACTCACATCTGTTTTTCCAGTCTTAGTTATTATTATGTACTTTCACTATCAAAATTGTCCTCGATTAGGTAATAAATAATATGTACATACTATTTATAAAGCAGAAATATCTAGTCCCAGAATTTTTTCATGCTGTTATTTATGGGGAAAGTATATCAGTATGTTTTCTATATTCCTGCAGAGAAAAAAAAAATTATTGTTTACATACTACCAATTCCAATTTTTCATAGTCTAAAAATTAGCAGGGATATATAAAAATAGAAAAATGTGAGAATTATTAATCTATGCAGAATATTTGAACCATTATGTGCTGAGACAAATTTTATATGTGGTTTGCTCAATGTCATACCAGTCATTTGGAAATACATTTATGTACTAAAAAACTAAAGTGTGGCAAATGTCAAGCTTAGCTGAGCATGTTAGTAGCAATCCAGCTGAGAAACTACTGATTTACTTTGATACATTTCTATTTGTTGCATATGTATTACTGTTGACTGTTCCTCATACTTGGAATCTCTAGATTTCAGAGGATAGATACACTACATTCTATGGGGTGACTTCAGGTGCCTAACCCTGGTCCACTGGATTCTTCCAGGCAAACTTTTACGTGCCAGGATTGACCACAAAGACCAATGCATGTTTATAGTATTGCAAGACTGACAGCTTTGACCAGGTTTATGATTGCTCTCCCTTCAGTTTACCTCTGAGCCAACCTAGAAGCAGAGCAATAATATACACGGATAAAAATTAATAGATATTGCTCTCCAAATGCTTACCTGTTCCTAAAGAGGCACTTCCTAAGTCAGGTAGTCAATGCAGCCGGCAGAGACTTGAGAAACGTACAAGGTCAGAAAACACTGGATTTGTAGCATCTTAATCCCTTAGGCTAGATTAGGATCCATATTCTGATTCAAGGTTCAGTTTCAGTCTCCATACAAGGGAGAATTCTTGTAGTACCCTACTACTTGCAAACATTTTTGTTCTGTTTTTTCCTGTGTTATCCAGGCCACACCATGCCTGGCCATGGCTTGTCCTGCACATGACACAAGGGGGCACATCCTCTACATACATACAGAAATGGATCCACTTTAGCCAGGGTCAACATTTCTAGATATTTTACTTCTTGAGCCTAATATCAGGGAGATAACATTTCAAGCTCTATGTTTCAAAAAAATATCTTGTGACAAATAGATCCAGATACAGAATCAATTCCAGGGTATAGGGGGATATTGGAAGGCAGCATTATTCTAGAAAATACGAGCATGGGCTCAAGTCAGACAGCCTGGCTTTGAAGCCCAGCTCTGTCTCTTACTTGTTGTGTGTCCTTGTTCAAGGTATATAACCTTTCTAGTTCTTAGATTTCTCATCTGTAACATGAGTAATTATAATAACCATGTATATGAAAGTTAGACAAAGTGGACTAGGTGAGATGTTTATAGTACACACCGAACAACATCATGAAGCTATTACAAAGACTTAATAAGATAATGCATATTGAGCCTGGCACATAGAAAGGCCTCAAAAATTGAGACCTATCGCTACCAGTAATAGCAGCATTTGTAGTGTAGTATCTTTGCCTGGGGCAGTTTCCTAGCCTTTAGAGAATGTACAGCCAGTTGTACATTGAGCCACTTGAAACTTTTAATTTACTTGCTGGTCTTTGCGGTGTTGTCATGTGGACTCAGTTGGGAGTATAATAAGGGGCAACTGAATTATTTATACATAATAGATTTTAATGTTATTGTAATAATCACTTGATTACTGTTTAAAGGATTATGATAATGCATTGATCAATTGTTTCTATTTTTACCTAATGTGGAAAAATTGGAATTAAAAAAGCTATTTTCTTTAATTTGCAGAAGTTCACTTTGGGAAGAAAGATAGATAAATTGGATTAATGCATAATTGGGCCACTTACAAATTTTATGAACAATTCATTAAATATTAAGCGAAGCTTCAGGTCTAAGTGCCTCTGCATCTTTGAGTAAGTTTCCCTTACTCCAAGGATGGCATTTGTCAGGGGAAATCCCTGAACTCCTTCCACTGCTTCACTTAACTTCCATATGTCTTACAAAACTCAAACCACCATGTTATAGCTAGGGTGTAGACTTAGAAGAAGCATCCAGCTGTTTCAAATCATGCTGTGCTGGACAGCTCTTTATTTCAAAGCTATTGTTACAGTTGAATGCTATTAGATGTGAAATAGAGAATTGGAGAAATATAAACAAGATGGATTCTTTTTTTTTTTTTTTTTTAACTTATGAGGCTACTCTGCTTGCATGAAGAAGCCAACATTCCTTTAAACCTTGCACATACTGAATTTGGAACAATAGACTATTATTTTCAAATTTAAATTGTCGACATTTTTTATTCAGTTGAGGGGTTGTGTAGAAGGATATACATTTGACATTTAAAGTAGGATGACAATCCTGTACTACTGTTTGAAAGCATAACTTTAGAATTCCAGACGGTCAAATTATCTGGTCATTTATCAGACAAGATTTCAGAAAAAGTCTGATTTGAACTTTTTTCATTGAAATAAGTGGAATATTTTTCCAGCTCATTTTTCATAGTGTTCTCTCTTTTTAATATTTCGCAGAGAGGACATTAGCCTAGGGATCAGGTGGTTTACAGAGTGGAAAAATATTGCTTTATAATAAAAGGAGGATATTGAATAAAGCCCAGATTTAATACTCAGCCTAACAGAACACCCTGATGAATGTAATTGCATTTTAAGCATTCTGATTAAATTTTTTGATCCATATTGCATTTGTTTTGCTTGTGAATCTTTTATGAAAAAAAAGTGTCTGGAGATTAAAGGATTAGTGAGTTCTTAAGAAGCCAGGCAGCTGCTAAAGCATCTGAATATCCTTGCTTAAAGATGGTTGAAAAGCTGCATAAATCTCAGCTGTTATAGTGAGTGATATGCCTAAAACTAGAACAGTGAGAGGGAAATGCTCTAGGGAAAACTTATTTCTGTAGTGGACAACATGAATGATATTCACTGTAAATTGAAAAAAAAAATCTATACAGTAGTGTAGTTGAAAAAGCATTTATCAGCTATGCTGATTTGTTAGGAATAATACTTTTCCTCCCTTCTCACTTCTTAGGCTAATTGACAATTCAGGGAATATATAAAGATTAAGAAATAATTTGCATGCTCTCAGATCCTAAGTGTCATTCATGTCTTTTGATAACCAGACAACAAAAGGGCTAACAAATTAGCATAGCTATTTTACCTTGGAAGAGGACAGGTTTTTGTCATTCTGACAAAATATCAGGTAAGATAGAACAAGTTTGCAATACATCAGTATGTTTTGTACAATACTCAAGTTTTTAAACAAGTGGTCCAACATAAAATATAGGGAGTTCCCTTTTGTGTTCAGGAAAGTGTTTCTAAATCCTTCCAAAGTTACATGTGCTAAAGACAAATTGAGGTTCCCATTCACAAAGAGCTAAAAATTATATGTATTTCTTAAATCTCTAATTATGGTCCCCACAGGCCTGCAACCTAGGATCTGGTGAACTAATGAGAGCTTTATAGATCCCCTGAAAGAGATGAGGCTTTGGTAGCTGTGTTAGCTGGATGTTGGCACCCAAAACAGGGATAAAGAAACAAAAGATCTCGAAATCAAACTTATGGTTACCAAAGGGGAAAAACGTGGGGAGAAGTGATAGATTGGGACATTGGGATTAACATATACACACTACTATATATATAAGATAGATAACTAACAGGGACCTACTATATAGCACATGGAAATCTACTCAATGCTCTGTGGTAACCTATATGGGAAAAGAATCTGAAAAAGAATGTATATATATATATATATATATATATATATATATATATATATATATACACATACATATATATATATATATATGTATGTATGTATATATATGTATGTGTGTGTATATATATATATATATATGTGTGTATAACTGTACACCCAGAACTAACACAACATTGTAAATCAACTATACTCCAATAAAAAATTTTAAAAAAAGAAAAGAAGAAACTAAACTTAAAAATTCCTATTTGGGAATGATACTGTGCCAGTTCTCTATATGTGTTAATGACCTCTCATGGGCTTTTACCCACCTAAGATGGCTTTTACTGAACAGAGACGCTCTAGACCAATGGTTCTTAACCTTGGTTGCCAATTAAAATAATCTGGGGAAGATTTGAACAAATTCTGATGAAGGATTTTTTTTTTTAAGAGGTAGTGGGATTAAGGGAAAAGAAGAGGGGGATTGAATCTGATTTAATTTGTCTGAAACATTGGTATCTTTGAGAACGAATATTCCAGCTTGCTGAGGAGCTGGAGTGCAGCAGAAGCTTTGGAAAGAATTTCCACTTGACACTCACAAGGAGAGAATGGACTGGAAATGGAAAGAGAGCCCATTCTCAGTGAGGAGGGTACTGACTGTGGTTCCTTCAGCTCAGGGCAGAGCACCAACAACTGCCAACAATAAGAGTTGCCTAAGAACATCATGATCACCTCTGTAGAGTCCCACCCCTTTCTCCCAGAGCAGTGCCCTTTACCTGTCCCCACCATGCCTAAAAGGGCATTTCTGGAGGATCCTAAGAATAAACTCACTGTATGAAACGTGTGTTTGTGTCCATTATTTGAGTACTGTCAGGCATTGAATAGCCATGGTTCATCATTGCTCAATTTAGTCTTGAGATTCCAATAAATTATATATGAAATCCAGTGTCTTTCCAGAATACTAAAGAAATACCTCAGTTAACATACCATCCATTATTGTGAATGAACCAAACTAATCAAACAACAATTGAAAATATGTTAAACTATCATATTATTTTTATAAAAGAGTCAACTGTGATTCTTTAAGAGTTTTGAATTATAAAGTTGATTGAGAGTTTATGGAAAGTTATGAGGCCAATATATCGGCAGTATACACACAGAGTTATATATACAATTACAGAGATTTTTAGACTCCTGGGTTAAGAACTACTAATTCGATGTGGGAGAAATAAAGCTCTTTATCAAGAGATAAAGCTCTGATACTTATTATATTGGGGGTATTTAGCAAATAGCTTAATTATCCTTAGAATTAATTTATTCATTTATTATTTTTAAATGAGAAATATATTTAAATGATTATTAAAATAAATGAGAAAAAATATGTAGTGCTCTGTAAATACTATGCAAATAGAAAGTAGTGTTGCTAATAGTTTAAGTGATCTAAATGTTTACTCACTTTTCAGGCGCAGCTCTTCCTTTTGAAGACCTCTTTGCCCTTAGTATGATTTTTAGAATACTATTGCGATTAATAAATATTAGTTTACACATACCATTCATTAATACTATTGTGATTAATAAATATTATTTTACATATGCCTATTCATCTAGTAAAACATTAGTGTTTTCATGTGTCACACTAACATGGGAGTTGAAATAGTCAGAGCTATTTCCAGAGTTTTATTTGACAAAATGTATTACTATGTGTGAGGCACTGTAGTTTGAATAAACAAAACTTCGGCATTGGTGATAAACTGGATTCAAATCCCACTTCACACTCTTGCTCTCTTGGGAAAGTTAGCAATTCATTTTAAGCTTTCTGAATCTCATTTCCTCATTTATGAAATCATCATCATTAATTTAAAAATTACTATTATTAATACATTTAATTTAATTAATACATTAAATTTATGTGTTTCCTTAGAAATGCTGTCAAACCTACTTAGGTTTTTATATGTACTACATTTATCAAGTACCAGTGAAATACACTATTGAATTGTGGAAGGGGTGTGTTCATTTGCAATATTTATACATAACAAATAGCCTTTTCTTAGTATGTAAAAAAATTAAATCACATTAAGAATAATTTTTATGCTAGTCAAGACCTCACACATCAATGAAAGTGAAAGTAGAACAAAACTAAACTAAATAGCATAAGCATAAAACTAGCTTAGCGATGTCTAAAAACAATTTTATAAAATTTCCTTTACGGCCATTGAATAACTTATTTAGAAGCATAACATATTTTAATTTTTTTTCTTCAAAGTTCTATGAGGCAATAATTAAAAAAATTAAATACTAATTTTTTCTCATTTGGTGGTATATGATTACCCTTGGAGCTGTTATGCAAAACTATCTTGCAGACTTTTTTGGAACATCATTTTTCTCAGCCCAAAGAAGTTGAAATTTTTAATGGATTTAGGGATACATCTGAAAATTCTAAGGGAAGAAAGATAGTGAGAATCAGAAAGGAAATATGAAAACAGAAGCATATCATTCATATTCAAAATGGCATAGATAAGAGTAATGTTATCTATTCCATGCTCTTTAAATTTTGCATAGTTCTTTCACATATATGAATTCTTATTACAACTTTTAACCATTTTACATATTTAAGGATAGGTGAACCAAGAAATGTATGAGTTGTTCAAGATTTTGTAATAGTTAGATTTGTTTAAAAAAATAGGTTCATTCAGTCTACAAATATTTATTGAGTGCCAACTACTAGCCAAGCACCATTAGAGTCACAAGGGATATAACAATGAAAAAGACAGATATGACCCCTGTTTATTTGAAAGAATCCAAATGTATTTTCTTTGATTTAGACATCTTTTACATTTAGGTTATTCAAAGTGGGAAATTAGATCTTGGATATAAATAAGCCTACTGTAGGGGAAAATGTATTCCTAGTTTAAAAAAGTATCCCTGAATAACTTAATAAATTAATATGTTTAGACAATGTTTAATTGTGGTTCCTTTGAATTTAAATATTATAATGCAGCATTGAAAAGACAGAGAAGATGTCCTGTGTTGTGCCCATTATATTTGTAATATCGCATGCATATAGATATTTTAACTGTGTAAACACATGCTAATTGAAACTACCTGTAATCACATACAGGAATAATTTATTTTTAAAAAGATTTTTCCCAGAAAAAATTTTGGTGAATACATTCATCTCAACTCTCGAATGAATTTTCATATGTGTTTACCTATTTAAATCAGAAAAAAATAGAAAACCTATTTATCTGAGATCTCTAACTCATCATATTAATAAGAAAAAATGTTTGCTAATATAAACTTCATTACTTCTTGCCAGAAATTATCACAAGAAAATATTGACGATCTTGTTCCCTTTTGTGACATGTACAATATGTCAAAACTTTAAGTTATTTGTTCAGCAAACAACAATATTTGAAATAGTTCAAAACACCTTGTTTAAATGATTTACCTTAAGAGCAATCTGAAGGCAGGAACCTAATACAGCAGTTGATGAAGTGCTATTTTCTGCCACTACTTTTTTAATAGAGATACGTTTAAGAATTTGGGGCAGGATTTTAAATAATACGTGTTTCCTTGAGGATGATAATTCTGGGACATACTTGAAATAATCATTGAAACATAAACTGTCAGATAAAAATGATCACATATAATTTTAACTGCTGAGTTAGCCATGACTAACTTTTTAATATTTGTACAGATTCACTAGGCTGAATTCCCACTGTTCAACTGTTGGATACCGAGCAGGTGAAAACAAATTTTAATTCTAATCAAGTCAAACACAATTGGTAATTCTGCTTTAAAAATCACATGTAAATATATTATTGGTATTTGAGAAGTAGATGAAAGTCATATTTCATTCAAGGAAAACATTTTTTTTTCCCAAACATCTTTATTGAAGTATAATTGCCTTACAATAGTGTGTTAGCTTCTGCTTTATAACAAAGTGAATCAGTTATACATATACAATATGTTCCCATTTCTCTTCCCTCTTGCATCTCCCTCCCTCCCACCCTCCCCATCCCACCCCTCTAGGTGGTCACAAAGCACCGAGCTGATCTCCCTGTGCTGTGTGGCTGCTTCCCACTAGTTATCTATTTTACATTTGGTAGTGTATATATGTCCATGACACTCTCTTACCCTGTCACATCTCACCCCACCCCCTCCCCATATCCTCAAGTCCATTCTCTAGTAGGTCTGTGTCTTTATTCCCGTCTTGCCACTAGGTTCTTCATGGCCTTTTTTTTTTTTTCCCTTAGATTCCGTATATATGTGTTAGCATACTGTATTTGTTTTTCTCTTTCTGACTTACTTCACTCTGTATGACAGACTCTAACTCCATCCACCTCATTACAAATACCTCCATTTCATTTCTTTTTATGGCTGAGTAATATTCCATTGTATATATGTGCCACATCTTCTTTATCCATTCATCTGTCGATGGACATTTAGGTTGCTTCCATGTCCTGGCTATTGTAAATAGAGCTGCAATGAACATTTTGGTACATGACTCTTTTTGAACTATGGTTTTCTCAGGGTATATGCCCAGTAGTGGGATTGCTGGGTCGTGTGGTAGTTCTATTTGTAGTTTTTTAAGGAACCTCCATACTGTTCTCCATAGTGGCTGTATCAATTTACATTCCCACCAACAGTGCAAGAGTGTTCCCTTTCCTCCACACCCTCTCCAGCATTTATTGTTTCTAGATTTTTTGATGATGGCCATTCTGACCGGTGTGAGATGATACCTCATTGTAGTTTTGATTTGCATTTCTCTAATGATTAATGATGTTGAGCATTCTTTCATGTGTCTGTAGGCCATCTGTATATCTCCTTTGGAGAAATGTCTATTTAGATCTTCTGCCCATTTTTGGATTGGGTTGTTCGTTTTGTTGTTATTGACCTGCATGAGCTGCTTGTAAATCTTGGAGATTAATCCTTTGTCAGTTGCTTCATTTGCAAATATTTTCTCCCATTCTGAGGGTTGTCTTTTGGTCTTGTTTATGGTTTCCTTTGCTGTGCAAAAGCTTTTAAGTTTCATTAGGTCCCATTTGTTTATTTGTGTTCTTATTTCCATTTCTCTGGGAGCTGGGTCAAAAAGAATCTTGCTGTGACGTATGTCATAGAGTGTTCTGCCTATGTTTTCCTCTAAGAGTTTGATAGTGTCTGCCCTTACACTTAGGTCTTTAATCCATTTTGAGTTTATTTTTGTGCATGGTGTCAGGGAGTGTTCTAATTTCATACTTTTACATGTTCCTGTCCAATTTTCCCAGCACCACTTATTGAAGAGGCTGTCTTTTCTCCATTGTATATGCTTGCCTCCTTTATCAAAGATAAGTTGACCATATGTGTGTGGGTTTATCTCTGGGCTTTCTATCCTGTTCCATTGATCTATATTTCTGTTTTTGTGCCAGTACCAAACTGTCTTGATTACTGAAGCTTTGTAATATAGTTTGAAGTCAGGGAGCCTGATTCCCCCAGCTCCATTTTTCGTTCTCAAGATTGCTTTGGCTATTCGGGGTCTTTTGTGTTTCCATACAAATTGTGAAATTTTTTGTTCTAGTTCTGTGAAAAATGCCAGTGGTAGTTTGATAGGGATTGCATTGAATCTGTAGATTGCTTTGGGTAGTAGAGTCATTTTCACAATGTTGATTCTTCCAATCCAGGAACATGGTATATCTCTCCATCTATTTGTATCATCTTTAATTTCTTTCATCAGTGTCTTATAATTTTCTGCATACAGGTCTTTTGTCTCCTTAGGTAGGTTTATTCCTAGATATTTTATTCTTTTTGTTGCAATGGTAAATGGGAGTGTTTTCTTAATTTCACTTTCAGATTTTTCGTCATTAGTGTGTAGAAATGCAAGAGATTTCTGTGCATTAATTTTGTATCCTGCTACTTTACCAAATTCATTGATTAGCTCTAGGAGTTTTCTGGTAGCATCTTTAGGATTCTCTATGTATAGTATCATGTCATCTGCAAATAGTGACAGCTTTACTTCTTCTTTTCCGATTTGGATTCCTTTTATTTCTTTGTCTTCTCTGATTGCTGTGGCTAACACTTCCAAAACTATGTTGAATAATAGTGGTGAGAGTGGGCAACCTTGTCTTGTTCCTGATCTTAGTGGAAATGGTTTCAGTTTTTCACCATTGAGGACAATGTTGGCTGTGGGTTTGTCATATATGGCCTTTATTATGTTGAGGAAAGTTCCCTCTATGCCTACTTTCTGCAGGGCTTTTATCATAAATGGGTGTTGAATTTTGTCGAAAGCTTTCTCTGCATCTATTGAGATGATCATATGGTTTTTCTCCTTCAATTTGTTAATATGGTGTATCACATTGATTGATTTGCGTATATTGAAGAATCCTTGCATTCCTGGGATAAACCCCACTTGATCATGGTGTATGATCCTTTTAATGTGCTGTTGGATTCTGTTTGCTAGTATTTTGTTGAGGATTTTTGCATCTATGTTCATCAGTGATATTGGCCTGTAGTTTTCTTTCTTTGTGACATCTTTGTCTGGTTTTGGTATCAGGGTGATGGTGGCCTCGTAGAATGAGTTTGGGAGTGTTCCTCCCTCTGCAATATTTTGGAAGAGTTTGAGAAGGATAGGTGTTAGCTCTTCTCTAAATGTTTGATAGAATTCACCTGTGAAGCCATCTGGTCCTGGGCTTTTGTTTGTTGGAAGGTTTTTAATCACAGTTTCAATTTCAGTGCTTGTGATTGGTCTGTTCATATTTTCTATTTCTTCCTGGTTCAGACTCGGCAGTTTGTGCATTTCTAAGAATCTGTCCATTTCTTCCAGGTTGTCCATTTTATTGGCATATAGTTGCTTATAGTAATCTCTCATGATCTTTTGTATTTCTGCAGTGTCAGTGGTTACTTCTCCTTTTTCATTTCTAATTCTATTGATCTGAGTCTTCTCCCTTTTTCTCTTGATGAGTCTGGCTAATGGTTTATCAAATTTTGTTTATCTTCTCAAAGAACCAGCTTTTAGTTTCATTGATTTTTGCTATTGTTTCCTTCATTTCTTTTTCATTTATTTCTGACCTGATCTTTATAATTTCTTTCCTTCTGCTGGCTTTGGGGTTTTTTTGTTCTTCTTTCTCTAATTGCTTTAGGTGCAAGGTTAGGTTGTTTATTCGAGATGTTTCCTGTTTCTTGAGGTAGGCTTGTATTGCTATAAACTTCCCTCTTAGCACTGCTTTTGCTGCGTCCCATAGGTTTTGGGTCGTCGTGTCTCCATTGTCATTGGTTTCTAGGTATTTTTTGATTTCCCCTTTGATTTCTTCAGTAATCACTTCGTTATTAAGTAATGTATTGTGTAGCCTCCATGTGTTTGTATTTTTTACAGATCTTTTCCTGTAATTGATATCTAGTCTCATAGCATTGTGGTCGGAAAAGATACTTGATACGATTTCAATTTTCTTAAATTTACCAAGGCTTGATTTGTGACCCAAGATATGATCTATCCTGGAGAATGTTCCATGAGCACTTGAGAAAAATGTGTATTCTGTTGTTTTTGGGTGGAATGTCCTATAAATATCAATTAAGTCCATCTTGTTTAATGTATCATTTAAAGCTTGTGTTTCCTTATTTATTTTCATTTTGGATGATCTGTCCATTGGTGAAAGTGGGGTGTTAAAGTCCCCTACTATGATTGTGTTGCTGTCAATTTCCCCTTTTATGGCTGTTAGTATTTGCCTTATGTATTGAGGTGCTCCTATGTTGGGTGCATAAATATTTACAATTGTTATACCTTCCTCTTGGATCGATCCCTTGATCATTATATAGTGTCCTTCTTTGTCTCTTGTAATAGTCTTTATTTTAAAGTCTATTTTGTCTGATATGAGAATTGCTACTCCAGCTTTCTTTTGATTTCCATTTGCATGGAATATCTTTTTCCATCCCCTCACTTTCAGTCTGTATGTGTCTCTAGGTCTGAAGTGGGTCTCTTGTAGACAGCATATATATGGGTCTTGTTTTTGTATCCATTCAGCCAGCCTGTGTCTTTTGGTGGGAGCATTTAATCCATTTACATTCAAGGTAATTATCGATATGTATGTTCCTATTCCCATTTTCTTAAATGTATTGGGTTTGTTATTGTAGGTGTTTTCCTTCTCTTGTGTTTCTTGCCTAGAGAATTTCCTTTAGCATTTGTTGTAAAGCTGGTTTGGTGGTGCTGAACTCTCTCAGCTTTTGCTTGTCTGTAAAGGTTTTAATTTCTCCATCGAATCTGAATGAGATCCTTGCTGGGTAGAGTAATCTTGGTTGTAGGTTTTTCTCCTTCATCACTTTAAGTATATCCTGCCACTCCCTTCTGGCTTGCAGAGTTTCTGCTGATAGATCAGATGTTAACCTTATGGGGATTCCCTTGTGTGTTATTTGTTGTTTTTCCCTTGCTGCCTTTAATATGTTTTCCTTATATTTAATTTTTGACAGTTTGATTAATATGTGTCTTGGCGTGTTCCTCCTTGGGTTTATCCTGTATGGGACTCTCTGTGCTTCCAGGACTTGATTAACTATTTCCTTTCCCATATTAGGGAAGTTTTCAACTATAATCTCTTCAAAAATTTTCTCAGTCCCTTTCTTTTTCTCTTCTTCTTCTGGTACCCCTATAATTCGAATGTTGGCGCGTTTAATGTTGTCCCAGAGGTCCCTGAGACTGTCCTCAGTTCTTTTCATTCTTTTTTCTTTATCCTGCCCTGTAGTAGTTATTTCCACCATTTTATCTTCCAGGTCACTTATCCTTTCTTCTGCCTCAGTTATTCTACTATTGTTCCCATCTAGAGTATTTTTAATTTCATTTATTGTGTTTTTCATCATTGCTTGGTTCCTCTTTAGTTCTTCTACATCCTTGTTAAATGTTTCTTGCATTTTGTCTATTCTATTTCCAAGATTTTGGATCATCCTTACTATCATTATTCTGAATTCTTTTTCAGGTAGACTACCTATTTCCTCTTCATTTGTTAAGTCCAGTGTGTTTTGAGCCTGCTCCTTCATCTGCTGTGTGTTTTTCTGTCGTCTCATTTTGCCTATCTTACTGTGTTTGGGGTCTCCTTTTCACAGGCTGCAGGTTCGTAGTTCCCGTTGTTTTTGGTATCTGTCCCCAGTGGCTAAGGTTGGTTCAGTGGGTTGTGTAGGCTTCCTGGTGGAGGGAACTAGTGCCTGAGTTCTGGTGGATGAGGCTAGATCTTGTCTTTCTGGTGGGCACGTCCACGTCTGGTTGTGTATTTTGGGGTGTCTGTGGCCTTATTATGATTTTAGGCAGCCTCTCTGCTAATGGATGGGGTTGTGTTCCTGTCTAGCTAGTTGTTTGGCATAGGGTGTCCAGCACTGTAGCTTGCTGGTCGTTGAGTGAAGCTGGGTCTTGATGTTGAGATGGAGATCTCTGGGAGATTTTTGCCGTTTGGTATTACGTGGAGCTGGGAGGTCTCTTGTGGACCAGTGTTCTGAAGTTGGCTCTCCCACCTCAGAGGCACGGCCCTGATGCCTGGCTGGAGCACCTAGAGCCTTTCATCCACACGGCTCAGAGTAAAAGGGAGAAAAAATAGAAAGAAAGAAAGAAAGAGGCTATAATATAGTGAAGTAAAATAAAGCTATTGTAAAGCAAAGCTATACAGACAAAATCTCACCCAGAAGCATATACATATACACTCACAAAAAAAAAGGAAAAGGGGAAAAATTAATATCTCCTGCTCCCAGAGTCCACCTCCTGAATTTGGGATGACTCGTTGTGTATTCAGGTATTCCACAGATGCAGGCACATCAAGTTGTTTGTGGAGCTTTAATCCGCTGCTTCTGAGGCTGCTGGGAGAGATTTCCCCTTCTCTTCCCTGTTCGCACAGCTCCTGGGGTTCAGCTTTGGATTTGGACCCACCTCTGCGTGTAGGTCGCCTGAGTGCGTCTGTTCCCCGCCCAGACAGGACGGGGTTAAAGGAGCAGCTGCTTCGGGGGCTCTGGCTCACTCAGGCCGCGGGGAGGGAGGGGTACGGAGGAGGCGGGGCGAGCCTGCAGCGGCCGAGGCCGGCGTGACGTTGCACCAGCCCGAGGCGCGCAGTGCGTTCTCCCGGGGATGTTGTCCCCGGATCCCGGGACCCTGGCAGTGGCGGGCTGCACAGGCTCCCGGGAGGGGCGGTGTGGAGAGTGACCTGTGCTCACACACAGGCTTTTTGGAGGCGGCAGCAGCAGCCCCAGCATCTCACGCCCGTCTCTGGGGTCCGCGCTGATCGCCGCGGCTCGCGCCCTTCTCTGGAGTTCGTTTAGGCGGCGCTCTGAATCCCCTCTCCTTGCGCGCAGCAAAACAAAGAGGCAAGAAAAAGTCTCTTGCCTCTTCGGCAGCTGCAGGCCTTTTCCCGGTCTCCCTCCCGGCTAGCTGTGGTGCGCCAACCCCTTCAGGCTGTGTTCACGCCGCCAGCCCCAGTCCTCTCCCTGCGATCCGACCGAAGCCGAGCCTCAGCTCCCAGCCCCGCCCGCCCCGGCAGGTGAGCAGACAAGCCTCTCGGGCTGGTGAGCGCCGCTTGGCACTGATCCTCTGTGAGGGAGTCTCTCCGCTTTGCCCTCCGCACCTCTGTGGCTGCGCTCTCCTCCGTGGCTCTGAAGCTTCCCCCCTCTGCCACCCGCAGTCTCTGCCCGCGAAGGGGCTTCCTAGTGCGTGGAAACCTTTCCTCCTTCACGGCTCCCTCCCACTGGTGCAGGTGCTGTCCCTATTCTTTTGTCTCTGTTATTTCTTTTTTCTTTTGCCCTACCCAAGTACGGGGGGAGTTTCTTGCCTTTTTGGAGGTCGGACGTTTTCTGCCAGCGTTCAGTGGGTGTTCTGTAGGAGCAGTTCCACGTGTAGATGTATTTCTACTGTATCTGTGGGAAGGAAGGTGATCTCCGCGTCTTACTCTTCCGCCATCTTCTCGATCAGTCTAAGGAAAACATTTTTAAAGGTCTCATATAATTAAATATTTTTATAATTGTCTAAGAGAATAATGAAATAAATTAAATTAATAATGAAATAATGTATAAAATATATTAGAGTATAAATTAAAATATGAAGAACATATTTTCAAAATACCTAAATATATAACCATTGTGATATACTTTGCTTAATGACACATTTTATTTTCTCAACCTTAACTTTAATATTTCAAATGATATATCTAATAATGCTGTGTGTTATGGCACTAATTTTGCTTTCTTCAAAGAATTTTATCACAGTTAATCAAAGTAATTGACCGTCAGGCATAATTTTTTAGAAGCATAATCAGAACAATCACGTGATGAACTTTGGTGGACATTGTTATAGTTGCAAAAGTAAATTTTGATTAATAATAACCGTTAATGTTGAAGGAAATTATCTGAAATTTTCCACATAAAGTAATGTGTTGTATTATTTCAAATTCTCAATGCTCAAATTTGTATAAAACTGGCCATGCATATTTGAATTATATTATTCATTATAAAGCAATAGACCAATCCAAGCAAATACTGGTATAGGCCATTAGTTTAGGGAATGTAGGAAAAACAAATTTTATTATTTAACTTTGTTAAAATGTCTAATTTAGTCTAAAGCATTTGTTCAGTTGCTCACTGGAGCAATGATTTTTAAACTTTAAACTGGATTCCCCATTGTTTAAAAAAACAAAACAAAACCTATCTATGTGTAAATTGCATTAAAGTACAGTTCTATTATTAGCAAAAATTTCAAGCATAAAACCTTGCTGAGGCAAGGTTTGTCATTAATGATAGTGGACATAAATCTATATTGCACAGTTTACTTGATATTGTTGTATTTTTTTGCCAACTTCTTGTCAGATTTGATTAGATCATCACGGTTCCTACTGCATAATAAGGGTGAAGAACTTGTACTAGGGAACTTACTGGCTCAGCCATTCTCTTGCTGTTTTCCTGTGCTTGCCTCATTCATATTTTCCTCAATAGTTTTGAAGAACCTTTTTAAAGTCGTATTGCTTTTCATAAGGGTTAGTTTAAATAAAAGTAGGTAATATAATTTATAAACTCTCTTAACCAGACCCATCCTTCTAAACTGCAGCAAGTTAGAATGTACTGAAAGCAAAAATGTCAAGTGAGAGCAAGGTAGGATTTCATTGCCAGACTCTACTCTCTGCCACTTCAACTTTTCCCTTGAGATTCCTCCAACTTTTGTAGAAACAGAACTTTGACATACTCACCAAATAAGGGCCCAGCACAGCAACATGGATGGAACTGGAGATTATCATACTAAGTAAAGTAAGTCAGACAGAGAAAGACAATTATCAGATGATATGGCTTGTATGTGGAATCTTTAAAAATAATGATACAATTTACAAAACAGAAACAAACTCACAGACCTAGAGAATGAAGTTATGGTTGGGGGGGGCGCGGAAGAGGGGGAGGGATAGATTGGGACTTTGGGGTTGACATGTACATACTGCTATGTTTAAAATAGGTAACCAACAGGGACCAACATATAACACAGGGAACTCTGCTCAATATTCTGTAATAACCTAAATAGGAAAAGAATTTGAAGAAGAATAGATGCACGTATATGTATAACTGAATCACTTTGCTGTACACCTGAAACTAACACAACATTGTTAATCAACTATATTCCAATATAAAATAAAAATTTTTAAAAAGCTTAGCTTTATTTCTTCTTACTTTTAAGTTAAAGCAATGAATAGAAGGAGACGTTCTAACATCATATTTCTTTAACCCAGTGGATCCTTTTGTGCACACTTAGGAGAGCATTGCCCCATTTTGGGGGGACCATTGCTCTAGAGATATACAGAGAATAGGAATGTAAAACATTAGTGTTCAGTAACAATTAAATCAAGATATGTTTTTAATTTACATTGGTGTTTTAAGCATTTTATTTCTTTGTATCAATGCGTAGAAATGTCTCAGTATATTTAGAGAGAGATTTGGATTGTAGAAACTTTATATCAATGATTTTGCTGCAGAAAAATAAAATCAAAGACATGCAGTATTATTTTTATTGTTAGGCTGATAGTGATGATGAATGATGACCCATGACTATTATTGTGTGGTTTGGATGCACTATACTATGGAAAATATAAGCATCTGGAAAAATCTAGTCAAGAGTTGTTTGGGGACACAGCCAGATATATTTTGAATCTTTTACCTTAATGCTTACAATATTTTCTCTTTATTCATCACATAAGTGCTATGTATCCTCTAAAGGTCAAGTTTTATTTCTTTTTAAACTTTGCATATCTATTCTCCACGAAAAGCTACTTTTTAAGTGAACTACAGCTCAAGGCAGAGAAAAGATAATATGAGAGTAGAAAGTGACAATTAGATTTTCCTTCCCATATTTTACTTTTTTTTTTTTTTTTAATTTTTTTTTTTAAATTTATTTATTTTATTGATTTATGGCTGTGTTGGGTCTTCGTTTCTGTGCGAGGGCTTTCTCTAGATGTGGCAAGCGGGGGCCACTCTTCATCGCGGTGCGCGGGCCTCTCACTATCACGGCCTCTCTTGTTGCGGAGCACAGGCTCCAGACGCGCAGGCTCAGTAATTGTGGTGCACGGGCCCAGTTGCTCCGCGGCATGTGGGATCTTCCCAGACCAGGGCTCGAACCCCTGTCCCCTGCATTGGCAGGCAGATTCTCAACCACTGCGCCACCAGGGAAGCCCCCATATTTTACTTTTGTTTGTGGGAAAGCATTATGTAAAAGCCATCTTTTACTTCAATCCAAAAGGTGGTCCATTGTTGTATTAAGCATTAAGAATGCACACACAGTAAAACTGCCTTGGCTTATTCAGTTGGTAAATCATTTTTGCTTTTCTTTTTCCTTTCTGTAGGCAAATTTCACAGTAGAATGTTTAGAAAATAACTTTTACTTTAGTGAAAAATCAGAGTTCACTAGCTTCAGTTCTGTCCAACTTATTTGAAGGTAATCCAATTTACCCTATACTAACAGAAACTGTAACCCCCAATTCAATTATAATCCAAATCGCAGACTCATTGATATGTTTCTGGGACTGTCTATTTCAATTGTGTTTTCAAACAATAAAAAGTTTATCATTAAGAAAATTTTAGTAATATTATTTAATATTGTCTATACCTGATGCGATGTTACATGCTGACATTTTTAGATATGCTCACATAACCAGAAGTGCCTAGATATGGATTTTATTCATTTTTGAGGGTTGAAACAGGAAGAGCAATGGGAAAAATATTTTAAATATTTCATTTTTAATGTCTCATAACAGACATTTATAACAGCTATTTTCTACAATGTACTTGTCCCTAGTAATTAGTTATAAATTATTATTAATATATGTTAAGAAGTGAAAAACTTTTCTGCATTTTAAGGACAAAATTGTATTATATATAATATTTAACACTTGTTTTCAAGTTACCACTTAAGTTAAACACTGAGAGGGAGTGGCTGAAGCAGAGGCTATGTAGAGGTGGTGATCATCTGTAGGTCTTAGATAGTTTTTAGATGGGATCAAATTCCACCCTACGCACACACCCACACACACATGGAAATTACCCACATGACCAAACTTTTATAAACTCACTCAAATAGGTTGATGTAATCTATAGCAAGTTGCAGTATGCTGGAAGCAATCCCATTAAAAATGGGGGTGAAGCAGGTTCCACTGTTGACTTCCTCGCACTCTATCCCCACATTATCACTTACAATTCCATACACAATGTACATGAAACATCATGGTCTAATTCACCATCTGAATGGTGGCATCTATGTCTGTCCCCTTTCAGACTGTCAGTGCTCAGGACCAGCTCCCAGATATGATTTATAGGTAAGTCTATGACTGCCTTCTGTACTAGTTCATATGTTTCTTTGTGATTCATCTCTATAACCTTGTTGCGCCACTGTCCCTCTTACATAACACATGGGCACATAGTATGTTACCCACAGAAAGTGGCAGTATTAGCTAATGGGCATCTAGCGCCTGTAGAGATGGCAGGGCCTATGCTAGTGCTTTAACATGTATTTTCCATTCACAACAATGTGATTACTATCTCATTTTTATGGATGAGGAGACTGAGGCACAAAGAAGTTAAACACTGTGTTCAAGGTTACACAGTTAATAGGAGGTAGATTCAGACGTAGGCAGTTTGGATTGATTTTAAACTCTTTGCTACATAAGCCCTCCAGTCTTAATGTTTCCAAAAGAAATCTGTGATACATATCTGTGTTAAACAACTCTGACTGTCCATAATTTCTTCCTTTTATCTAATCTAATCCTCCATGTTTTAGATCAAGCCCCTGGGGCTTTCTTTGGTGCAGAGAATCTATATAAGTGCCCTTTATATACTTAAAGAGAGTTTTGAGTCATTCACTTGTCTACTCCTTCAATAACTCAAGTACTTTTAACCTTTCCCTTTAGATCTTATGTCTGAATTTTATAAGCATTTTGGGGGCACTTTGGTGAAAACTCTTCATGTTTTCTCCATTTTTCTTAGCTGTGAATTGAGCAGACTCAATGCCAAATGTATTGGGTTTAAGACTAACCTATCAACAGTTTAGCATGTGCAATATATGATACGGAATCATAGAATTTTTAACCTATTTTATAGATGATCTTACAACACTTGAGGTTTAACCACCAAAAATTATTATAATTAAATGCTTTTGGAACCATAGAAGTCATAAAGGTAAATGGTATTTTTCCAGTGTTGTTTAATGGTGTTTTTCCTATGTTGCTAAAATTGGCTTCCTTTTTAGTGAGGGGAAATTATTTTATCTTTCTCTTACTTATGTTATGTTTAACTATTTGATTCCTTTTTTGCCTTTGTTTCTTACACATTATTCCTTACTAAAACTCAAACTTTATTATTTAGTGATATCATTTTATATAGCCTTTATTAATTTATGTTATTCCTATTTATTATCACTTACTATTTTTATTATTTATTAATTTACATTATGAAATAATATGTGACATGCTATTTTACAACTGCTATCATACAGAAAAGAGTTAACATAACAAGCCTAAAAATTAGAAAGTCCTGCTCGCTAGTTTGGTCCTTGACTTCTGTCTGGAAACTTGTATTTCTGGAGTGTTCCCACAGTTCCCCAACTGATAAGAATGGTTTTCCATACCTGCATTGTTTGTGCAAACACTGTGGCTTATGCTGCATACCTGCTTTCCTTCTGTGAGTCTGGAAGTCCTAGTCAGCGGGTACCTGCTATACAGCCAGCTTCATATAAAAACTTTGGGTACCAGACTCAAACGGGCTTCCCTTGATGAAACATTGTACACCTGTTGTTGCATGTTTATTGCTGGAAGAAGAATGCTATCTGTGTTACCCCTCATGGAAGGGAGAAAGCATAAGGAATTCTGCACATGGATTCTTCCATACTTTGCCTGTGTCTTTTTTACCTTACGATCTGGCTATATATGCTTACTATGGTTATCTCCAGTGAATCTCCAAATGTGGGGTAGTCATGGGAACCCCCAGCACAGCCATCATTTACAAAATATTTTCACATAATGAACTCACTTAATCCTTCCAATTACTTCATAAAGCTCCATGAAGAAAGTGGAATATATATTATACAATGTATATTTTAAATAAAGAAATAGGCATAAAGATCTTCCATAATTTTGTTGACCTTTTTCTATTTGTACTTAACATTTTTTTGTACTTTTAAGCAGGGCTAGACATATGCGATATTGTCAATTCTCTCTCATTTGTCTTCTGTATTCTTCCCAATTCCAGTTCTAGGTACCTCCTTCACCAAACCTGCCAACCCCAAGGTACTTAGTGCTGTTCCTCAGAAACACACTCCCACCTTCCTTGCAGGTCAAGCTTCCAAAGGCTTTGTACCTTTACTGTTGCCTCACTTAGTATTAATATTTGCTTTTTTTCTCTTTTGATATATCATGACCCACTCCATGGTACTGGATCTTCCTTAAACTGTATCTTAGCCAAGATATCCATAGACAAATAATTTATCTTTATCAGAACATACCAAAAAATGCAAGTTCAAAGTCATATGTAAAATACGGGAATTCGAAAAAGTGAACAGATGTGTAGGAATGATGACTTAGATTAAATGTTTTGGGATCTGCCTCAAATTAGGGATGACTCCACTCACTAAATATGAGTTTGCTTTGATCTTAAGATGAAATTTTAGGGCCACCCGAAATAGAAATGTATTTGAAGGTCTAACATGCTCTCTTTTTCCCAGTCATCTAAAATTCTAAACTAATGTTTAAATATTCCATGCATGACTCTTTAGTCCTTTTCCTAAACACTGAAACTTAAATACCAGAGGTTTTAGGTGAGTGACTTACGCTGGGGGCAGAACATATCATGGCAGGGGCCTAGAGAATCACATTGGAGCCCAGCGTTTCTAGAAGTTCATCTGGATGATTTATTCCATCAATCATAAAAGATATATTTTGTTTAAGTCTCATAACCTTTTGAAGAGTTGAATTGTTGGAGGATGAGTGGAGACGGTTAACCTGGGGGAACCTAGGGTATTGACTAAATCCACTAAGATCCCCCTGCCGTGATATAATATTCCATTAGTCTACCTTTGGAGGTTAAATGGACTTAAAGATCTTTCCCTAAAAAGATTAAAGAGACATATTCCATATGAGGAGATTGTAGGATCTCTCAGTAAAGGTTTGGGGTTAGCATGTTTATGCATTATAGCTCAATGCTAAGCTTTGGCCTATATCAGCTTAAGGAAAAGATTTTAAAGTATATTAATAAGTAAGAAAAACACCTATGTGATATTACAGTTGGAGATTCAGTACCCCCCTGGAGAACTTCAGATTCTCCCTAACAGGCGATGCATCCTTCATGATTTCAGATGTCACTTCAAGTAAGCAACTGCCTATTAGTCCATCTGTAAGTTTCACCCTTCCTCTGAGCAATTGACCCTAAGATCCACTGTTTTGTGAGATTCAGATTCATTAACAAATTTGATAAATATCTACTGAGGTTTACTATTTCCCAGGCCTTGCATACAGCTTTTGTATTTATGACATCAAATTACACAATATTTTGATCTTTTGAGAAAATTTTTATTGGTCAGCTAGTTTATTTTGAACAAGGTAATACATTTTTCCTGTTCTCCTAATATGGTTTAATTAAAGAATATCTATTTTTTTCTTAAAATTACCTGTTTTCTTTTAAAAACTGACCCACTTATTGATAAAACCAAAATTCACACAGAAATTGCTTAAAAAAACTACGGTCCAGGTTATCCATTCAGGACCTACCCCTTACCTGTGATTAGCAGCTGCAGCTTTAATCAAGTTCACTACTTTGAGACCTGCCATTAGAGTCTGGGAATTGTGGAGCAGTCTTGGTAACTTTGACACCTGCCTTTCTAGAGGACCAGAGCTCTCCTGCACTGTCTCCCGTGTTGCTTCAGGGTAAACTTACAACGTTTTCTTTTTGTTGTTTTGGTTTGGTTTGGATTTTGCATTTTCCATAAAACTAGCCTATTTCAATTTTGTTATATGGTCATTTGTCTGATATCTTTGTACCATCCCTTTGTCCCATCATAAATATATTCAGCCCAGCAAGGACATCATGGAACAAACTGATGTGATAGCAAATTGCTGCAGGATGACTTATTGACAATTTCATAGACAAAAGTTGAAAGTCTAGAAGGAACTCTAAAGGTCTACTATACTGGTGTTCCTAATAAGTGTTCTGAATAGCTGGCTCAAAGTGGCATATAGTGAGCTGGCGCACAAGAATATGCCATGCTTCATTTCAACCAGGGAAGACCTACTTTTATCTCTTAAATACACAGATTCCTCTAGAAAATTTTACTTCAATACGGGGTTCTTTAAAATATTACACTGTAAAAACTACTAAGTCTAGACTAATCCATTCATTTAGTTTGATACTAGAATGTCTCATGGTGGAAATCTGAGTACTGTCAGCCAAGAATTCCTCTTCTACTTGAATATCCATGCTAAGAATAAAACTACTGGAAGGAAAAACTAAAGTATTTAAAGAACCCAATGTGGGTATAGCCAACTGGTTGCCAAACAAAACCCATTACCTTTTCTCTCTGCTTAACTATACAGGGTTTTTTTTTTTTTTTTTCTATCCATCCCTCAGGGAAGATGATCCTGTCTATGGTTCAGAGCTCAATCTAGGTCTAAATAAATCACTATAGTCCATTCTCCTTGTTAGATCTTGAATAGAGCATGAAGATATACATGGAGATTGCATTGTAATTATGTCTAAGAGTTTTGAAATGAATTCTGCTTAGGGACTTCTAGGAAGATTTTTCCTCTACTATAAGATGAGACCAAATGGAAAGGGATCTACTTTTTCAATTGGTCATTGAGAATGTCAGAGCAGAAAAGTGAAGAAAATGTAAGATCTAAGACATGGTTAAGCCATTGAAGAAACCAATCATGCAAATGCCTCATTCCTGGAATACTCAATATATGAAATAATAAATTTCTTTTTTAGAAGCCATTTGAGACTTTTTTATTGCACTTGACCCAAAGTAATCCTAACTGATAGGCTGAGATTGCCAGAGTGAAGGTAAAAGGATTCTAAGATATACAGAGTATCTACTGTTTGTCAGACATTGTACTAGGCACTTTTTAATATGTATTTTCATATTCTATTTTCCATATACTTGTGAGAGAAGTGTTATTATCCTCACTTCACAAAAAAATATTTGATACATTTCTAAAGATTTTATGCCCGTTCATATGGGAAATTTGAATCCAGGGTTTTTTTATTTCAGAAGTCAATATATGACCCACAAATATATATTCTTTAGCCAATTCAATGCATAAAATCACTTTATTTTTATTGAGATATAATTGACATATAACACTACATAATTTTAAAGTGTATATGTTGATTTGATATACTTATATTTTTCAATATGATTGTGAACATAGTATTAGCTAACATATCTATCATGTCACATAATTCTCATTTATTTTTTGTTGTGAGAACAATTAAGATCTAGTCTCTTAGCAACTTTTAAGTTTATAATACAGTGTTATTGACTATAATCACTATCTTGCACTCTATGCTAGATCTCCAGAACTTATGTATCTACTAGTTGCAAGTTGGTAGCCTTAAACAGTATCTCCCTGACTCTGCTACTCCCAGCACCTGGTAACCACCATTCTACTCAATGTTTCTATGAGTTTGGCTTTTTCAGATTCCACATATAAGTGATATCATAAAGTATTTAGCCTTCCCTATCTGATTTGACTCAGCATAATGTCCTCAGCATAATGTCCTAGGTTCATCCATACTGTCACAAGTGGCAGAATTTCCTTCTTTGTCATGGCTGAATAATATTCCACAGTGTGTGTGTATATGTGTGTATATATATGGATGTATATATATATGTGTGTATATGTGTGTGTGTGTGTGTGTGCATTTTCTTTATTCATTCATCTGTTGACAGACACTGTTTCTATATCTTGGCTATTGTGAATAATGCTGTAATGAACATGGGAGTGCAGATATCTTTTTGATATTCTGTTTTCATTTCCTTTAGACATATGCCCAGAACTGGGATTGCTGAATCATTTGGTAGTTCTAATTTAAGATATTTATAATTTTTTGAGGAACTTCCATGTTATTTTTCATAGTGGCTGCTCCAGTTTACATTCCCACCAATAGTGCACAAGGGTTCCCTTTTCTCTACATCCTTGCCAATACTTATTATTTCTTATCTTTTTGATAATAGCCATTCAAAAAGGTGTGAGATGATATCTCCTTGTGTTCTGTTTTGCATTTCTCTGATGAATAGTGATGTTGAGCATCTTCTCAAGTACCTGTTGGCCATTTGGATGTCTTCTTTGGGAAAATGTCTGTTCTGTTCCTCTGCTCATTTTTTAATCATATTTTCTTGTTGTTATTGAGTAATGTAGGTTCTTTACATGTTTTAGGTATGAACTCCTTAACAGATATATGGTTTGCATATATTTTCTCCTACTTTGCAGGTTGCCTTCTCATTTTTTTTAAATTGTTTATTTTACTGTGTGGAAAGCTTTTAGTTTGATGTAGCCCCACTTATTTATTTTTGCTTTTGTTGCTTGTGCTTTTGTGTCATCTCCAAAAAAAAAAAAAAATTGCTAAGACCAATGACAAGGAGCTTCTTCCCTAGGTTTTTTTCCTAGGATTTTTACAGTATCAGGTCTTACGTTTAAGTCTTTAATCCATTCTGTGTTAATTTTGTGGGTGGTGTAACATAGGGGTCCGATTCTATTTTCTGTCTGTGGTTATCCAGTTTTCGCATCACTATTTGTTGAAGAGGCTGTCCTTTTCTCATTGAGTATTATTGGCTCCCTTATCAAATATTAATTGACTGTATATTTGGGGTTTTCTTTCTAGACTCCCTATTCAGTATCATCAGTCTATGTGTCTGAAACTATTTTAATGTTAACACATTTAGGCAGGGCATCTGTTCTTTAGTTCTTTTCAGATCTCCCCATTCCCTATTTTATCTAGGATGACTCACACATTTACTTTATACTCCCAACACTGTTTTGAAATTGCAGTCACCAGAATCTAACCCTGTCTAATACACAAGGATGCTGGCTATTTTTAAATTATTATTATTTTTAAGAAATGAGGTTATCTCAGTATTTGATAAGAAGGGTTTTTGTCTTTAAGAAATACTTTATAAGCTAAATCTGATTATTAGAGACTAAAAGGCTTTGTGAAGTAGAATCATATTATATTTGTGACATTTCTTAAAGAGAAAAATGCCTTTTTCTGGTTTTAATAATGTGTTTTTGGGAAGAGTGCTATGTTACAAATATTTCTTATTAATTTGTAAGATATAAACGACTGTTCTCAGTATTGAAAGAATACCCAGCCACATGCATCACTTAGAATAATCAACACTCTTTTCAGATCTATGACCTATATTTCCAATCTGTGGAAATGCTATTAGTAGTGTGAGACGTGATAGTTAATATTTACTGAAAACCAATTCAGTGCTGGGACATGATAGGTATAAAAGCTACAGTAGCTACATGAATTTTTATATTCATATAGTTATTTATTTACCTTTTGTCATTTTCAAGCACTGACAACTGAAGATGTTCTTGGGAAGAACAAAAACGAGCATGTCACCTTAGCGTGACACCACATTTGTCCTGTGATTGCAGAATTTCTTGTCCAGTTTCTTGTTAAAAAGAAATAGAACTGGGTGATTTTTTTTTTTTAATACAGTGAAGACATTACTATTACTTTAAGTAATTGTCATATTTAATTCTTTCATTAGGAAAAATGAAATTCTAATTTCTCTTAGCCTTTATTTTTAGATACTGGTCCTATTGGCAGAGACAATAAGAAAAGGTAGTTGCTAGGATATTTGATTCTTAGACTACTCATCAAAGAAAAGTCTGTTTTATGGAATTAAAATGATTGGTGATAAGATGGGGCAACACCAGGCTAAAATTTTTAACAAAGACCTGAAAACCCCTATCATAGCCCAATCAATATAGAGACACAGTGAATAAGACATATAGTGTGAGCCTTCATGGGTAAAACAATCTCTTTCAATATTAGACTGCCATTGTTTGAACTGGACAAGAGGATACCTTTCTTTACCCAGTAAATTCATTATTG